>NW_026717177.1:0-35978 GCF_029784015.1 Lycium ferocissimum | reverse complement strand
AACCCTTGAATAATTGGTGGGTTGTGAATTTTATTGTTGTCTAATCACCTAGGAGTGTAGGATATCACTTTCTCGGAGGGGAATTTGATTACTTATGGAGAAAATTTTATATTGAGACTTAGGGTTCCATTAAAAATGGAAACTTTGGCCTAAAATCTATTTTGAAAGGGATAACTTGATTAGAAAACCCATAAATTGGGAGATTATGATTGTTGGGATTGAGACTAAGATAAATTCATTATTAAGTGATAGTTCACCATTTGAAAGGGGTAGAAGTAATTGGGTCTTCTTCCCCAATTGTTGTTCTTGTTTGATTAGAAGGTCTATTTCTTACTTAGCGTTATATTACTTGACTTTGAGCGTTCCTAAGCATTACGAAAGGGGAAAGCTTTTGCAGAGTAGCTTGCATTGTTCCAGTTCTTCATCTGAGGTAGGTTATTGTTTTGCTTGAGTTAGACTTTGATTAGTTGATTGTATGTGTAGTAGAACTGATGGAAGAAAGCATGCATAGGTCTTCAGACATGACCTCTGGTTGGATATTACTTAGGTTGGTATGATTTCCTGATTACCTGGGCTTGTTACCGTTGCTTTATATCTTAGAAATTGAGGTGAAATTATTGTGTTATGAAAAGGAAGGAGTCAATATACTCTTCTTGTTGATTGAGATAGTTGCATATTCATGGTGTGTTGAGTTGATTATCTGAGTCCTATTATGACTTGTGGCATGGTGCCTTGCATTTATTAACATTGAATTTATTGAATGATCATATTCCATATTAAATGTTCGACAGGAATACATTGAGATGAATATTGTGATCAGATACAGAAACACACACACACACACACACACACACACACACACACACACACACACACATATATATATATATATATATATCAAGGCACATTTGACAGGGGGTGAGGATGTGGCCTAGTTATGGGCTCCTGATCCGAGGTCAGTTCCGGAGCGAGTGGTACATGGACACCACGGGTCCGCTACAAGTCATGACTAATGAGCGAAAATATTAGTTGGCATGGGTGTAAGGTTGAGACACTATCATTGGTTGTGTTGCTTTGCATCGAACTTATCTTAATCTTGTGATGCATTGTTGATTGCTGATGTTTGACTTAATACCTGTGGTGTTGTTGTGCTGTTGAGCCTATCTGCCTACTTTGTTGATTTTATGAACGTATGCATGATACTAATCTTAGTCGGCCTATGATATTTATCGGTACATAAGGTTTGTACTGATACTACCTTGCTGCACTTTTTATTTGAGTGCAAATTGTGTGCCAGAGAGTTCTTCCAGACCTCACATCTAGCTTGAGGCTATTCCCTATCTAGATTAGAGGTTGAGCTCCTATTCATGCCATGCCGCCTGAAGATCTTTCCTATCTTGATGTCTACTTCATTTCAGACATTTATGTTATTTCAGACAGTTATTATCTCTTAGACAGCTTTATGTTTTAGAGTCATTGTATGATGACTTTCTGATTTTGGGGTTGTAATAGTTAGACTTCCGCATCTTATCTTATTTATGGCATGACTAGAAAGTTTTATAGTTTTATTCTTGTCATGGATTTATACTTGTATAATTGAATTGAATAATTGGATAGGGGATGGTTCGCCCACCAGGAGGGTTAGTGTGGGTGCCATCATGACGGGTTGGGTCGTGACATTTTCCTTCTTGTACTGTAGGAGGTGCTCCCATCTTTCAGGTACTAGCATTACTACTTGTTAGGATTGGGCTACTCCTATTTGTTTCAAGAATCAGATTCTTAGAACTATGTGCGTAAGAAGGAAATGTAGCTAAAAGTAAAATAACACAAGAATTTTTACGTGGAAAGCTCCTTGATCAAGGGAGTCAAAAACCACGACCTATCTTCTTATAGGATTTGCCCAAGGTCTTCACTACAATCCAAGCGGTTAACAAGTTTACAAATTCCTAGTAACACCTAAAGGACCTGTTCCTAAATAGTCCGCCTAAACAACCTAGTCAGTTTAGAGATCCTGTAACTAACCAGCAAACATGTATTACATAATACTTGCAAAGGTAAATAGGTGGAAACCACAAAACAGCCAAACTAATAAAACTAAAGAATTATATGGATAAATCTTGATAGGCTCGAGTTCTTTGTTTATTGGACAGCTGGCTCTTCTTGAGACAAAAGTGTTGACTGTGCTCCCTCTTATCTCTGGTTAGAATATTTGCGATTGTGGTTTCAAGATCCAAAGCTTGTTCATGCTGTGTGTATATAGTACTAGTCACCGCCTTCAATGATTGAATCCTAGTAGGTTTGGGTTTCTTTAGTTTTACCCGAAAACCAAACCTTGTTTCACTTGGAGCTTTCTTTCTTTCCTTGTATGTGTGTCGGCCTTGTCCTACTATGATGCTAATTTCCATGTTGATCAACTTATGATATTTGTAGAATATTACCATAACTTGAAGTCCAACTCTACATCGAATAGGAATCAGTTAATAGTCCTTTTTCTCTAACGTCGGCATGAAATACCTTCCAGTCTCCAGTTGCGTAAGGGCTAGTTCCTTTGAGCAGTTCCTCTGAATGTTGTGATTGCTTCACTGAGTCCTTTGGAGATCTATTTGGATGTATGGTTCTTCATATGAACTCTTCCTTACATCTCCTTTTTATTGTCTCGGATATATTATTTTTTAAATCATCAAAAGTTCAATATTAAGCCCATGATTATTGAGTAAGCAACTACTAACATAGACTGAGGAAGAATTGGGAAGATGTGATTAGACAGGACATGACACATCTTCACCTCACCGAGGACATAACCCTAGATAGGAGAGCATGTAGGTCGAGGATTAGGGTAGACAGTTAGTTGGTAGTCGAGTGATTTCTCTCTTCCCAGTGGTAGAGCAGGATGCTGGTCTGGGCCACCTATCTATAGAGGTGGACCTAGGAATTCAAGGCTTCGGTTGCACCAAAGTTTTGTTTTCTTAATAGACCGGTGCAATCGGTCAGTTCAATCGATATATATTGTGTTAACTCGCTTCTTATTTTTAATAATTCAATCTAAGTAGACAATAATTCAGGAAAAAGAAAATATTTTGACAAGTATATCAATGTATAAATTATATATAAGACATAATAAAGTTAAAGCATAATTCAAAATGAACAAGATCTACTCTTTAGATGAACTTTAAAAATAAAAAAGAAATCTAACCTTAAGAATAGGAAGGAAGAACAAATAAACATATGAGGAGTAGAGACAAATTTAAGAGAAATAAGGGTTATCTAGTGGGGGGCTTCCTCACAGACTCACATAAAGGACTAAAAAATTTTGTTGCAACGACCCAGACTCGATCATAGGGCATGCTGGTAGAGCTAGGAACCCTTACATGTTGTCGCTTAACCATTGTTTCTTTCTCTACTTTGTTATTCTGGGTGCACTCGCCAACATTACATATACTTTTTATGGATTACATATACACTATACAGAGTTTCGTCGGAAACTTACTAGTGCCGGTGCACCCCTCATCTCTAAATGTAGGTCCGCCTCTACCTACCTGCTTCCTTATTATTACGCTAGGATTAACTTATTCTTTAGTAATCTTATTACCACTATTGTTTCTTTTACTTTGGTTATTTTTACTATATTTATTATCAGTACTTTGTTTCTTCAATATTTTCTTCATAACTTGTTTACTCGTGCATTTTTTTTCAAACACGTTCTGGAAACTAATTTTCTTGAGCTGAGTAGGGTTAAGGCCTGCGTACACCTCACCCTGCCCAGACTCCACTTATGGGAACACGCTGGTGTGCTGTTGTTGTCAGGGAGGTGCTCAATAAACATATTTTTGATATACTTTAGGTGTCTAATAGGTCAAATCCTTAATTGAAGCGTTTAAATGAAAAACCCTGACAAGTTTTAGAAGTCGAGTATGCATTCGACCTAAAATATATTTATTGGCTGGTCCAAAATAAATTCCTTAAGTAGCTTAGAAAGCAAATAATTTTTTATCTTTTACTTCTAATTTTGAATTTTTTTTTTAATTGATTTAGAAAAGTTTTCACTCATAAAGAAAAAGAGTTTTGATGTTGATTTTCAAATGAAAAAATTATATAGTAGCGATTTATAAAAATTCCATTAGTTGTTGTTAATTTTTTATATCAAGAATCATAAGCGATATTAGTTCTCAATTACATGCTTTAGACTTCATGGACATACAATTGTTGATCAACATTTTATTGAGAGATGAACAGAAAGACAAATCCATTTTTTCCAAACTTAGGGTAGCAAAATTATTTGGATGTCACTTTCATAATTTGTCTTCATGCTTGTATACCACGACCCAACTCGGAAGTCAAGCGGGCACCCACGCTAACCCTCTTGGTAGGCGAACCCTTCCCTTATTCAACATTCATTTTAAGCATATCAATAAAAAACAGAAATATCGAATCAGTCTCAATATATATATAACAACTAAGTATGGAATAATACTACAAATGCCCTAAAATATGGTCTAAGTACAGTACAAGGGCCATTAAATATACATAAGTCTGGAAATGTCAAATAACAAAGTCTAAAATACTGTCTTGGAACAATGGACAGATATCATAAGAAGAGTTTTCCGGGCTGCTGATCATGAACATGGCTCACCCTGGAAACTCGTACTAAAAGCCTTGGGAAGATCACTCACGAGGTGCTGAAGTGGAACCTATAGCAAACCTGCGCACTCAGAAAAGAGTACAGTAAGGTAGCATCAGTACAAACACTACATACTGATAGGTATCATAGGCCGATAATAATTAGTTCACATATATGAAGAAAGAATTAACAAGTAGACATGTAAGCTAACAAGTACATTAACGAACCAATCAATCAATGAAATCATCTCAATATCAATACCAAGTACAACTCATCAATGAATAATGGATGTGGTGAATGCGTACGCAATGCGATCGCAATGCACGAAAATACACAGAAACCTATACACACATGCCACGGATGCAAACCTCCACGTCTCGATAGTCATGACCCATGGGGGACTCGCAAAGTCCATCTACTACCTCGTCCCGGCCAGAAACCTCGGGTAACGAGTACATCACATTCTGCTCTGATAACAACCTCAGATCACGGATTCTCATCTCTTTCATATACAATGCGGTAAAGACCTCGGATGTTCCTTTGTCTCACTTATCATCATCAGTACCAAGTCACAGTTCATATCAATGCATCATATGAAATGAGAGTATATGCAATGCAAAATAATAATCAACAACAAATCGAAATCAAAGTCTTATTCGTGTCTTATCATAAGCACACATCATAGTTCAAGCCTAATCGCATGATTCTTTTCCCGTTCGATAATAAGTGACATAGCAAGAGAGATGAATGCATACAGAAGTCACAACATAACAAAAGGACGACAAGCCCAAATCACACAATAAAGCGACAAGCCCACAATCAACAACAACCAACCTAATAGAATTCCATCCCAATTTCATACCCGAAGGCCTAGCATGGTTTCCCCATCAATATCTAACGCCTACATATGCTTCACTAATTTGAGTCAAACCAAAAGGTAAACCGTAACCTACCTCGATGCCCAGCGGGTGCCACGAACTATCCAACATGAGCCTTGCCCTTCCGAAGAGCTTCTGAAAGATCAAAGTATATTCAACAACACATTCTATCTAAGAAATAGAGACTATCGATATCCATAAATATATAGTACTAATCGAATCGAAAACAATCCTTTAAAGGAGAAAAATCAGGCCCGCAAGGGTAAAATAGGAATTTTGGGTAAAAATCGGTTAATTCAAACTTAGGAAGTCCAATACTATCCCTCAATTGCTAAACAGACTCAAGAAATCATCAATTTCAACTCTTAATCAAAAACCCCCAAATTAGAAAGAAACCCTAACTTTCCAAATCATAAACCATGAAATATAGAATGATTCAACATAGTATCTACTCAAACCAAGAATTCAAGACTAGTTAACTAGATTTATCAACAAAACCCCAATTCTACAGCATAATATATAAAGATGGCAAACATAGAGTCACAGCTTACTTTCCATACTAACCCCTTCAATTCACCATGAATTCTAACTTAGGAAGTAAATAAACATAAAACAAAGTTAAAGGAACTTACTCAGGGGGGATACAACTCCAAATGTTCTTCAAATAGCCTCTAGAATCTCTTACAGTTTCAATTTAGTGAATAAATGAAGAATGATTTGAATTGGAAAATATAAGGGGAATACGATCTGCCGATCCCCTTTTTTCTCATCTCACTGCGGATGACCGTCCGCTGAGGCGGGTTTCATTAAATGAGTCAACTTCCACATCTATGGGCCGGTCCGCATGGGCGTACCCGCGGGCGGACAATTTAAAATCTAGTTTTCATCAAGTTTCACCAAAAATCGCGACATCCACCCCAGACCTCCCGGCCACAAACTTAACATGTAGACACAAGTAAACATGCTATGAACTCAACCATGGCCTCAGAATTCCCAACGGAGGTCACCTTGATTCGGTCAACCCCTAAACGGCCAAAATCAAGTTTCCAACCAAGGGTACAAAACGCTCACGAATGCCTCAAGAACCGAACCAAACATCCCATCAAGTCATAATTGACCCTCCGGACCTCATGGAATCGATGAAATTCTGAAAAAGGTCTGTTTACCCAAAAGTCAACTATTGGTCAAATATTTTTCGCTTTAAGGTCCTAACTTCCTCAAATCCTATCAAAACTCGCCCGATGACCTCGGGAACAGTGTCACCTATCCCCGCGGGTCAAAATCACGCTAACGACGGTAAAAGTGTCAAAACGCACTTAACAACCAAACGGGTTGTTATATCATATACCAATTAAATAACCGTTCGTCCTCGAACGACGAAGGAAAGGTAGTTGAGTCGGTAAAAAGCTGGGGTTATCTCTCACGCATATCTGCCTCGGTCTCCCAAGTAGCTTCCTTAACAGGATGGTGCTTCCATGCACCTTGACTGAAGCAATCTCCTTAGACCTTGATAAGAATCGACTTGGACAAACCCGAAATCGATTCACAAATGCGGAAATTAAAGATAGTAAGAAATTAGGGATGAGAAGTGAAGAAATATGAGGTGAGAATAGAAGAAATAAAGGGTTAATTCAACTACCAATTATGATAAATCATCAACTAAAAGAAGAATCAATCCAAGGGAGAAGGGAACTTGAACTCATACATGGAGAATCTAATCCTAGATTACCCAAGAGATGATCAAGGTAAGAGTTAAAGGAATCCACCCTAAATCTACAATAGCTAATCCTAGCTAAGCCTAACTCCATCAAGGAGAAAACTACTCTCAATGAGTTTCTTCAACAATCAACAACTAAGGAATGAAAATAGGATATGGCAAGCTTATATAGTTTTGCCTTTACATGCATAGCCACAATTATTTAATTACTAGCCACATTTGGCATTTAACTACTATTTCTTATTACAACAAAGGCCCCAAAGTGTCCTTTGCTGAAATAACCCCACATGGGCCCTTCTTTACTTGAATTGCACTCCTTAGCCACGAATTGCACTTCTAGCCATGTTTGCACTTCTAGCCACTTTGTGTGGCTTCCATCAATAGGCCTTCATCTCTATATCTCTTCCAAGCAATCATCCACACCCTTGGGCTTGGCCTCCAATGGCCCCATCTTCCTCTTCCAAGGGTGTGTGGCATGAAAATGCACATCTAAAGCTCTAACACAGGTTTTAGCCTTCATAACCGTCCATGACCTTCCTAGGATCACATCATCCTCCCCTTCTTCAAAAAGATTCTCCTCGAATCCAAACCTAGCAAAACCCAAGGGAAGACATATGAAAACATGGTCCTCAAAGCATGAGGGTTAGCACAAAAGGTAATGAGCACAAAAGGTAATGATCATACTCTCACTCCAAGGAGGGATAAACTTGTGGTGCAACCATACATCAATAATTATCATGAATAAAATCCGCACATATATGGTATCAAGAAGTTGATTCCTCCAAGGTTCATGAAATAAGGATAAAGTAAAAAAATTGATGGATTCAAAATACGAAGCATGCAATACTTTATTAGTTCTATTCGACATGAAGCACGTTGGATCTTCATTTTTCAAACAAGAACTCCACCAAGGTAGTGTCAAGACCAAGTCACACAAGGTATCACCGGGATCAAAGGGGAAGAACATCCACATATCATGGTCAAGCACACAACTATCTACCCCATAAGAACCCCTCTCAACATAAGATGCACCCCCAACATAACCATGAGTGTCATCATATGCGAATAGGTAGTAAAAAAAAGGTGCCACGCAAAATAACTTCCTCTTCTATGTCATCCTCAAATGTATCCTCACTGCTAGGTTCAAGAACAAGATCATGCATGCTACTAAGATGTTGAACATACAAGGAATAATTAGCTATTTGTAAACAAGTTTCACCTTCTTTTTGAACACACTTCTTTCCCACAAGTGTATTACAATCCCCCAAGGGAAGATCTCCATCATAGGGAAGAGTGTTATCATTCCATAGTGAGTTACTAAACACCTTGTAGTCTCCAAAGGTAACTAATTTGTCAACATTACCAGACATCCCACTAGGCATATCGTCTTCAATAGCCATGTCAGCCTCAAATAAGACATTATATTTAAAGAGAGAACAATCAATAAATGACGATGATTCAAAACATGTGATTTCACTCTTAAAAAGATAAACGTCATCTTTCAAAGTATTTTCCTTCATTTGACCAGCTACATGACACACAACACTATCATAATCTTGAGTCCCATCAAATGTCAACAAAGTAAGATCATGGGACTCATCTCCAAACGTATCAAATATGGGTGGTGTGTCATATTCACATTCGTTCACACTATCAACTTGGTCAAATCCATCACTAAATTGAGGCTCATAAAACACATCACAAGATTCCTCAATTAGTGGACTATCACTACAAGCAAGTTGATCAACACAAGTACTCAGTCTAGTTTGCCTCAAATTGATCTTGCTAGAAGAGTCAAGCCGGTCATCAATAGGATCAACTAGTGGATGAGTAATCATATCACATGACAATGCATCAAAAATCGAATCACAAGTGTCAACACTAGGTGGACATAAATCGACCTCACAAGAAGGGTCAATTCAACCATCAAACGGATCAACTAGTGTTGGAACGCCCACATTAACTACATTGTCAACAACCACTAAAGATCTAAGGTAAACACATAGTAAAGTTCATTAACCTCACATAAGGTTAAGCTATCACTCACACTCAAGTGAACATACTCATTCACAAGATTTGGATTGTTAAGATTAGATATTTTACCTTGAAGTTCACACAAAGCATTCTTTACCTTTGTTTTTAACTTTAAAGCTCATTTGCTCATTTGGAAATCCTTCAATTGCCTCATGTATTTCGACACTTGAGGCTCTTCACTTGGCTTGCTCCCAAGAATACCTGCAACATCACCAAGATAACTAGTGACAAACAAAAAGTTACGTGAGTTAGAAAAAGGTCGTGACAACCCTCTCACATCACTTCTCACAACCTCTCATTTTTCCACTCTAGAGTTGTCACTTTTCTCTCCCTTACTCCTCTTAATCTTTTCTCTCTCACTTTCGTGGGACTTGGGGCAAGTGCCAAGAATTCCCTTAGAAGGGTTGGCTGAACCCTTCACTTCTAACTTTCATTTCGCTCCATAAGGAGCGGCTTTCTCTTCTTTCATTTGTTGCTCCTTGCGTAAACGGTACCTCCTAAGGTGGAAATGCTCTCCCATTACTTTGAGTTCTTTGGCTATCCTTTCCGATCGTGAAGGGTCGGGATCACTCACCATAGGGAGGGATCCACTTGCACTTGCTTCTTCTTTAGGAAGTATGGGTGGAAAGAGAAGTCTCCCTTTCTTGTCCACTACATACTTGTACCATTCTTGCCCATATGAAACCCTATGTTCTTGGAACCAAGGATTTCTAAAAGACAAGTGGAAATTGTCTAGGGGAAGCACATCTCACCAAATTTCCTCTTGGTAGTTGTCATGGGTAAAGAATATCTTCGTCCTCCTATCAACCAAGTACCCTCTTTGATCATAGTAAGGGTTTTGTTTCATCATACAAGCTATACCCAATTCTTCAACCGCTTGAGGGGCAAGGTAGTTGCCATAACTACTATCATCTAACACAAGGACATACCCCGCACTACCAAGTATATTTACTTTATTCTCAAGAATTCGCCTCTTCGGGTCTCTTCTTCCTTGAACATTGCATTTTCTTTACTTCCATCATCCACCAATACTTTGCTCCTTCCTTCCGCATCACACCTATATGGGAAACAGGACACACTTGTATTAAGATAAGAAGCATGGTTCATTGTATTTCTTGAAGTAGGAAATGTATCTCTTCTTCTCTCAAGACTACCACTATCTTTTCCAACAAATGCACTCTCACCATCTTGATTGGGGTACGACATAGGGTAAGACAATGAATATGAGTAATTGTCGTAAGAATTCCCATAATCAACATACTCAAGTTCACCATCGTCATATGCATACCCACTACTAGGCACATATGTACAAGAACTTTCATGCTCATCACCTTCACTTCTACAAGAAATGTCATCATAGGAATCACAAGTAAGGTGTGTAAAAGTGTTATACCTCAATTCATCCTCATAATCATGGCATATGTTGGGTGAACCTCCGAAGTCTCCATAATAATCATGGTCATAACCTCCACTCTCGTAATCATACCCTCCATTACTAAAGTCATAACCTCCCATGTCGTCACAAGAATTCGAAGCTATAGATGACATGACTCCTTATCACTTATCTCCTTATGTCTCCTCTCCATTTACCTATAAAACGAGCAAACAAGTTGGTAATAAAAGATCCTCACCATGCTAGTGTTTGCACTCGTTTGTGCTTGGCTAGCACCACTCAAATGTTCTCAACCTCTTGCCTTTTACCACTCCAGTGTATCCCTTAACTTGTGAACCACCAATTTGGATAAGCCTAAGATAGCACCATGTATCGGTTCGGAATGGAGTTTATGAGGCACCAAGAACGGACTAGTAAAATCAACGGACAAGAGCCAAACAATTCACAATGAGATAAACGAGAAACACAAAATGAACTGGCATGAAAGAAATACGGACTCAAGAAATAGCATACATAAGTAGTACAAGTACTAAATGCACACTAGTTGAAGGAAACAATAAAAATGAAATGCTAAAAATAGGGAAAGAAATAAAATTTCGAGGTCGGCTGGGTGATAACTTGAAAACGAGGCCATGAAGCTCCAATCGATCTAAGGTATCAATTTGAAGAAAATAAATTTTTAAAATTTCTATACTTTTTTTTTCCTCCCTACCTAGGGAATGGGGACACAAAACCAACAACCAAGGGTCAAGATTTTTTTTTGAAATTGAAATGAATTAAGACGAGATTTGACGATTGGAGAATCAAAGAAATGAGATAAGAATGAAAGGAATCGAACTCAAGATTAAGTACGTGTGCCTCAAATTTACGGTTTGGATTGGAGGATATACGGTCTGTATATGGGTTGACGGACCATTGATTGTAGACTGTAGATGAAGAACAATAGCTCCCTAATTGCACTCCCAATCTAAGGTAGGAATACTAGTATTTTTACGGACCGTATTAATTTTTACAGTCCGTACATCTCGTTTGTAGATTTGTAACAATAGGTAGTATGTTTCCCTTTACTTGAATATACGGTGGACACTTAAACTTTATACGGTCCGTATATTAATTAACGGACCGTAAAACATGACCATATTTCACTAACAAAAGAGGCAGAATTTTGGGGACCACTTTTACAGTTCTTGTAGATGGGCTATATATTGGAGCCGTATATTGAGCTCAGTGATGTCGTTTCGTACTTGTGTCCTCGAACTTTGGTTGGATTTTTCTGAATTTTTCTTGACTTGTTGGACCCACACAACCGAGAATTTACCGTTTTGGGGTAGAAAAACACTTTTCCAAAACTTTGGTTGAAAATTTTGGATCAAACACACCTTTTGGTCACCTTCTTCCTTATGAAGATATGAAGATGGTCAAGAACATGAAGAACATCCAAATTTCCAACTATGCTCAAATCAACTCCAATTTTTCCCAAATTTAGGATCTAAGCTCCCCTTAGTAAGGAGAAAAAAGCCCAATAAGAATTGAAGCCAATTGAACCTTCCTTCAACAAGACCCACTTTGTGTTCTTCAAAAGCTTGAAGGTCTTCAATGGTGGAATATCCAAAACTTGTCCAAGACTCCAAAATTTAATATCTAGGTAGATTGGACCTCAAGAAACTCAAATCTACACTCCAATTCACACAAATCCCACTGCAAACCAATTTTTTGATTTTTTTTTAGGAATTTTTAGATTTTCAATTTTTTGAGATTTTCAAAATAAGATGAACCTAGGATTAAGAATTGTAGGAACAATCCTTTAGCCTAAGCTCTGATACCAAATGATAAGAATCAACTTGGACAAACCCGAAATCTATTCACAAATGCAGAAATTAAAGATAGTAAGAAATTAAGGATGAGAAGTGAAGAAATAGGAGATGAGAATAGAAGAAAGAAAGGATTAATTCAACTACCAATTGTGATAAATCATCAACTAAAAGAAGAATCAATCCAAGGGAGAAGGGAACTTGAACTCATACATGGAGAATCTAATCCTAGATTACCCGAGAGATGATCAAGGTAAGAGTTAAGAGAATCCACCCAAAATCTACACTAGCTAAGCCTAACTCCATCAAGGAGAAAACTACTCTCAATGAGTTTCTTCAACAATCAAAGAACTAAGAAATGAAAATAGGCTAAGGCAAGCTTATATAGTTTTGCCTTTACATACATAGCCACAATTATTTAATTACTAGCCACATTTGGCATTTAACTACTATTCCTTATTACAACAAAAGCCCTAAAGTGGCCTTTGCTGAAATAACCCCACATGGTCCCTTCTTACTTGAATTGCACTCCTTGGCCACAAATTGCAGTTCTAGCCATGTTTGTACTTCTAGCCACTTTGTGTGGCTTCCATCAATGGGCCTTCATCTCCATATCTCTTCCCAGAAATCATCCACACCCTTGTGGCTTGCTCTCCAATGGCCTCCAAAGGCCCTATCTTCATCTTCCAAGGGTGTGTGGCATGAAAATGCACATCCAAAGCTCTAACACGGGTTTTAGCCTTCATAACTGATATTTGGCACAAATATTGATATTTAGCGTCACTTTACCTCTCGTTCTTAGTACTTTAAATGCAATTTCTAAGATGGAATCGTTGTATTTGTGCTTATGTTGGTATGGTTTGTGTGTTTAGGTACAATGAGGACAAATGACAAGAAACCGAGCAGTTTGGTCAAGTTTTGGAAGCAAGGACCAAGTGTGCACGAGAAGGAGCGAAGAAGGGAGCTGGACGAAACAAGAACTGAAAATTCCCTCTTGGGGCGACGCCCCTACACAATGGTCGGATAAGAAGCCCAGAAGGCCAAGAAACTGGAAACCCCCTCTTGGGGCGCCGCCTGGGGCGACGCCCAGGGCGGCGCACCAAGCCATTTTGCGCGAAGTTCTCCCGGTTCGACCGGGATTAGGATTACTTAATTTATTTATTTATTTCCCTAGACTATGTATATACGTTTTATTTGGCTGTAAACGGTGTGCAGGGATATTCTAAGACTTGTAAGCCGCCATTTACTTTCTCTCTCTAGATTTTATTTTATTTTCATCTTTTTCAACCCTAGTTTCCTCATGAATTCTTATTGTTCATTGAGAATCATGAGTGGCTGAAACTCTTAATTCTGGGGTTGTGGCGAAAGACATGATAGTTGGTTTGACGACAATTATTATCAATTGATTTTTCATATTTTGAGTTGCTTATTTATTCTTGATCTTAATTGTTTGATTAACTGGCCAATAGTTAGACACTATCTGTGGTGCGTGAATTGGACTTGAGAAAAGGGAATTCACATACGTAACAAGAATAAATAGAGGTTGTTCAATTTTATCGTTTCGCTACGGAGGATAGAGATATACCCTTTAGCCCTACTTAGTTGAATACGGAGAATTAAATACGTACCTTTGATGATCATAGAGATATAAGCGTTATAGTAACATCTACAGGCTTGTGAGTAGTTCGAGAGAATATCATAAAGTTACAATTAACCCGTCAACTAGTAACCCGGGAAATAAGATAGGTAGAATTGTTCGAAGATCAACTGGATTATCGAAAGCCATGACCCTGGAACTTTCTATCATCTAATAAATCTTACAGTCTTTATCAAAATATTCTCAGTCAGAAAAACACCCATCATAAATTGTTTACTTTTCAGTTTTAGTTTAGTTACAACAAACACCTTGATTTTCGCCTTCTTTAATAGTTTTATTCGAATTTGAATTAGTTTAACAAAGAGAATCTAAGTCTCTGTGGGATTGATATCTGGACTTAAAAGTCTATATTACTTGTACGATCGTGTATATTTGCGTGTGCATTTGGGAGCAACAAGTTTTTGGCGCCGTTGCGGGGGACTTAGAAAAATTTACTGTTTTTCTAATTTGAGTTTGTTTTCCTATTCAAGTCTTTACTTTTTTTCGTTGTTCTACTTGTGTCACTTCAGGTTTCTCTGGTTTATGCCAAGCACTAGAAGTTTAGAAAAATCGTTAGTTGATCTTGATCCCAAAATCGAAAGAACTTTACACAGACAGAGTAAAATGGCTGACGAAGCAGCAAGACTTGCTCTTGAACAGGCAGAAAGGGATAGAAACAGAAACGGGGATGAACAGGGTACAAGAGCAGCTGCGAGGGCACAAGAACAACGGATTCTTTTGTCCAGTTATGCTAGGCCTACTCTAGCAACTATTGCTAAGGCTATCATTAGGCCTGGCATTACTAAAAATTTTGAGCTGAAAGAAGGAACAAGGGCTGGTGCCGCATACGTTCCAAAGATATGGGTAAGTCTAGTGAAGACCAAAGATAATCACTTGATGCGCCAGGAGTTGAGTGAGAATTTCCAATATAGAGATATTCCCGATGATTAAGTGAAGCTGTCCTTATTTTCGTTCTTATTGATTGGCGAAGCGAGGGAATGGTTGATGAATCTGCCCGCAGGTTCCATCACTTCTTGGGAGGTATTATCGAATAAGTTTATCGACGGGTTTTTCTCACCCAAGAAAACAATGGAGATGCGAGGAAGAATTGCTAATTTCACTCAGAGAGATTCTGAATCTCTTCCACATGCTTGGGAAAGGTATAAGGGCTATCTGCGAGATTGCCCACATCACATGCAGCCAAAGGAGATCATTGGAAACTATTTTGTAGAAGGTCTTAACCATGAATCAAGGGCCTTCTTGAATGCTTCAGCTCAAGGGCAGATCTTAAACAAAACATATGAAGAGATGGAAGCTTCGAGATGACGTCCGAAGGTCATCATGAGTATCACGAGACTAGCCGTGGGGTTACCACGTAAAGGCCGGGGTTTTTCAAGTTGATGATGTTGCGGCTATTCGGGGCCGATATAAGTACTCTTACTAACGTGATGTTGAGGGCATTTCCTCAAGCTCAACAGATTCAACCAGTCCAACATATTCAGCAGGCAGCTTGTGTGAGTTATGGTGAGCCTCATGATTATAGCAATTACCCTGTCACGACCCAAACCGGTGAGTCGTGACGAGCGTCTGACCTCTAGCGACCAAACACCCTTATATTCATAGCTGAATCTCACTGAACATCAAGGGCCCATAATATGACTTAAATTGATCTCATAATTAGGCGACATCGTGAACTATGAAAAATCTGTATATACATAAACATGCTGGAAGAACACTGCAAGCCAGCTAGGCTGCTACATATACTGTACACAAAAAAATAGAAGCCGACAAGGCTACATTATCCGACGGCCAAGAGAGCAAACAAGGGCTACAAGCGAGTTGTGCTTGAACGTTTCCGTACCCAACAAAAGAATACCAAGTTGATGCCTAGAGAAGGTACTTGAACGACTCAATGATAATGCATACAAAATTGATCTTCCACCCGAATCATTCATAACACCTTCATGTGTGTGATCACACTCCTATGGTGGTGCAAGATGATGATCCCTTAAATTTGAGGACAAATTCTCTTCGAGAAGGGGAGAATGATACAATCCGAGTGGCATCAAGGCCTTTTACAAGGAGCGTGAGGAACTTCCCAAGCATTGTTCATAGAGGGACGTACTTGAATACATTCTAGAACCTTCCCGTTTCCGTGTCACGACCCAACCGTAGCCATGCGGGAGTCTTACCTCTAGAACCAAAACACCCCCTTATATACAATAGCAACATTAGGAGTCAATAAAATGGCTTAACCTGATCTCTATAATGACGACATCATGAATGCCGAACAATTTGTATATACATAAATATCTTGAAGGAACATAAGAACAACTTATATATATATATATATATAAAAGAATCACAAATAAGATCATAACGCATGAAGGCCGTAGAAATAACTATCCCGTCATACCCATATGCTACACATTAATGAACTAGACTATAGCTCGTCGATGGAGCGTACCCGTATGAATCTATATAACCGATGACGCCATCTCCCGTGGGGCGCAACGCACGAGCAACAGTCGGTACGGATAATTATCAGCATGTAAAGCATAACGGCAACATCATATATATATATATATATATATATATATATATATATATACATATACACGTGCGTAAGATAACTCTTAGCTAAAATAACCGAATGCATGTACTTGTATGAACTATCTCATCATATCATATAACGGACAATGCCTCTGCGGAGCATAATAATTGATATCATCAATATCATACACATATATATATGTGCGTATATAACGTGGTATATGCCGTATATAACGCCTATCTCTCTTCTCATATCATATTGGCCTCTCTATATATATATATATATATATATATATAATATGCACCAGCGCGTATATAATGCCTACTCCTTTCCATACCCCATATACATATAATATATATATAACGAATGTAATCCATGATATATATAAATGAATGTAATGCATGAAAAACTCGGATACATAAAGTTAGACCCATGAACGAAGGAATAATCATAAACGGGCATATATAACCATCAAAAATTGAAGTACTTCTAATGCTTTTAAGAGTAGAGTAATATGGACTCGCTTTAGTCGGCTTATTGATCATATCATAGGATCATGCCAAAAGAAAGAAAGGATAGCCTTAACATACTTTGACGTATATCAAATAGTCCGACTCCTACTTCTCGAACACATAAATCTACAATTAAGATAACATAGACCTTCATTAGACTATTTACTTCACTTACTAACCTCCTTTAGATGCATAGAGAGCTTAACGATTTGTATCATGGACAATATTTCTCCTTATAAGCTTAACAACCCTTCAACTTCACAATTCACTTTAACACCAACCACAATAGCAATAACAACACATATATATAAATATATATATCCAAATCCATTCCCAACCATCTCTTAAAATAACCTCAAATCTACTATTTTGCCCTTCATCAACTTACCACTCCCACAAATACCCTCTCTTTACTTAAAATCACTAAAACTCTTGATAATCAACTTAAATATAAAGGTAGAAATCATTTACATACCTTGAGGGGTCTAAGATCCCAAGAATCACTTCAACTTCAACGCCCTAAGCTCCACAACTTGAAAAACCCTAGAAGCAACCTTTCTTCTTTACAATCTCGGGTTTTACGGGCTCGGATCTTGTCAAATCTTCACTAATATGATGAAAAATATTGGAAGAGAATATTTTAGGGTTTTCTGATTTTTGGAAGGAGGAAAATATGAAATGAAGTCGTGACCCACTTATTTTTACTTGGAAGCCAAAAAGGCTACAGCGGTTCGGTTCGATGAGCAGGTCGATGGCCCGTCGACGTGTCGACGATCCGTCGACTTGCCCTTAGACCTGCGCCTGCAGATGCATGGCTGCCGAATCCCATCGACGCCTCACGTCGATGGTCCGTCGAACATGTTGACGATCCGTCGACGATGACTGGTGTCCCGCAGGTTTTTTGGTTCAGTTTCGATCGCGTCGACTTGATTCACTCAACTTCTAATCTTGCAAATTGCCAGGAATACCTATTGGTACCTTTGTACACGGGGTAGGATACTTTCTACCTCCAAAATCGAGCTCGGATCTCTGTTCCAAAGGCATACCGCTAGGAAACCATAGGTTCTACCACTACGAAAACGAGGGGTGTAAAATTCTTCCCCCCTTAGGAACATTTGTCCCCGAATGTTCGAACAATCCTGGGTTATAAAAATTTTGGCAGAGTTTCCCCTGTACTTATACCAATCCGCCCTGCACACAGCAACCCAAAATAATGCCACACAAGGCCACACACTACAACACACAATACCATGGCCTCACACGACCAAATCACGATAACTGAAATGAAAACAATACCTGGGGAAAGTGATGTCTCCGACTGCCCCTCCTTTACTGCTGGGAACAAATGCGGGTACTTAATCTTCATTGCTTCTTCCGCTTCCCAAGTCAATTCTTTAACATTCTTATTCCTCCACAAGACTTTAACGGAGGGTATATCCTTGGTTCGCAATCGACGGACCTGCCTGTCCAATATAGCCACCGAAACCTCTTCGTACGATAACTGCTCAGTCACCTGGACATCATTCACTGGTACAACTCTTGAAGGATCTCCGATACACTTACAAAGCATTGATACATGAAATATTGGATGTACCGATTCTAACTCAAAAGGCAATTCTAGTTCATATGCCACTGTACCCACTACATGAATGATCTTATATGGCCAAATATATTGAGGGCTCAGCTTACCCTTCTTACCAAACTTCATCACTCCCTTTATAGGCGAAACTTTCAGGAACACCCAGTCGCCCATTTTGAACTCTAGCTTATGTCGTCGATTATCCGCATAGGATTTTTGTCGGCTCTGGGCTGTTAGCAATCTCTCTCTAATTACCTTCACCTTATCAACTGCTTGCTGAATTAAGTCTGGGCCTAGCAACTGATTTTTCCCAACATCAAACCATCCTATGGGCGATCTATACCTCTACCCATATAAGGCCTCATAAGGAGCCATTTGAATACTGGAATGGTAACTATTGTTATACGCAAACTCGATAAGAGGCAAATGATCCTCCCAACTGCCCTGAAAGTCAAGCACACAAGCTCTGAGCATATCCTCAAGGGTCTGTATAGTACGCTCTGCTTGTCCATCTATCTGGGGGTGGAATACGGTGCTAAGACTCACCTGAGTCCCCAATCTCCGCTGAAAAGACTTCCAGAATTTGGCTGTGAACTATGCTCCCATATATGAAATAATGGCTGAAGGAACACCATGGAGTCATACAATCTCCTTAAGATAAAGCCCGCATAATCCTCGGTACCGCATAAGTAGTTCGACGAGCGAAAAGTGAGCCGACTTTGTGAGCCTATCAACTATGACCCATATCGAATCACACTTTCGCCGAGTACGGGGAAGCCCCGTAATAAAGTCCAATTACCTCCCACTTCCATGTCGGGATCTCCATAGCTTGGAATAGACCTCCGGCTTCGGTGTTCTATTTTAACTCGCCGACAATTTGAACACCGAGCGACAAATTCTGTTGTATCTCTTTTTATACCATCCCACCAATAAACTTCCTTGAGATCATGGTACATCTTTGTTGAGCCTGGATGAATAGAATAGCGGAAGTAATGTGCCTCCCCCATAACCTGCTGATGGAGTCCTGCAACACTAGAGACACACAATCTACCTCGATATCTGAGTACTCCATCACCTGTGATCACAAAGGGTGTCTTTTCTTTTACGAGGTGTTATATCTCGGTAATGAACTAGAAAAGATCTTCATACCGACGCTCCTTTATCTCAACTACCAAGGATGATACCGTGTGTTTAGTCAACAAGAACCCCTGCATCACCTGAATCTATCAATCGAACTCTGAGGCTAGCTAATTGATGAACCTCACTGACCATTTCTCTTCTCTCTGGCGATACGTGAGACAAGATACCCATATATTTACGAATGAGGGCATCGGCTACTATATTAGCCTTCCCGGGATGATACAGAATATCCACATCATAATCTTTTAACCTCTCCAACCATTGCCTCTGACGCAAGTTCAAATCCTTCTGCGTAAAGATGTACTGGAGACTCTTATGATCAGTATAGATATCAACATGGACACCATATAAGTAGTGCCTCTATATCTTCAAGGCATGAATCACTGCCGCTAACTCAAGATCATGGGTGAAATGAGGGTAACCAAGTAAGCCGTTTTCAAATTTAGCATTGGTAGGTATCAAGATGAAATCTTATGTGATGTGGTGCCAATGCAAGCATGTCACCTCTTACTTGGCAGGCCTTGGCAATTTGAAAGGGATGCTCAACATAGTGGAAGATCCAACAAGTATTCATTTGTGTTGGATGGCAAGAAATTCACTCTTGCTCCTTTGACTCCCTATGAGTTTAGTGAAGACTATAGAATCATAAAGGAACTCCGTGAGAGGGTTCAAAAAGGGGACATGGAGGTTAGTGAAAAGGAGATCTTGGTTGCTCAAGGAGAACAAGGTTTAACTCAAGAAAAGAGGAAAAGATGTATGGTTGCCAAACCAACCTTTTGTTCGAAGGACATGATAGGTGGAGAGGTTATATGTGGTGATGTGAGGGAGTTGTCACCAACTCCTACTAACCCTTCTAACCATTCTACTTCTTCTAGTTGTCTTGTTTCCTTTGTAGGTACTCATGAAGATGATCATCCCAAGGAGACAATACTCGAAGATCAACAAGTCCCTTTGGAAAGAGAAGTACTTCAAACCTCCTCCGAAGAGGAAAGTCAATGCAAGGGACTTGACCAAGGTAACAAAAGACATGTGCTTGAACTCCAAGGTAACAAAGCTATTCCTTATACCCTAACGAACGTGAAGGAACATTTTGTGCTTAATAGACAATTGAGTGAGGATAGAGTTTTGTATTGTTTGATGCTCCTTGAATCTTTGCTAATTAATGATGATGTCCTTGTTGAGAGTGCCCTCACACTAGTTGATCCTTATGATGACCGAATTGAGTCTTTTTGCAAGACCAATTTATGTCCACATACTGTTGGCACTTGTGCTTCTATTGTTCCTTCCTTTTGAGAGTGGATTTGTTTGCTTTCATTTCCAACTTTTAATTCCACATTCTCTCTTTAAGGATAATCTACATAATGGATTTGTGCAAAGTGACTTGAGGCATGTCTATGTCTATGACCCCAGTGTTTCATGCTTTGACATTGAGAACACTTTTTGATAGGATAAGTGCAATGAATAGAATTCTAGGTTTGGATAATATTTTAGATATTGCACTTTGTCCTAAGAGAGGTCACCCTTACTTCATGTCTACTAGACCCCTTGTCTCTTATCCTAGATCCATGGGCGTCTTAGTTTTCTCATTGCGTATGATGGTTATTGATGTGTGGGTGTACTACAAGTTTGTCCGTCCTTGGAATGAAAGTATCATTATTGCTTTGTGTGCTAACCCTCATGCCTTGAGGACTATGTTTTCATCTATCTTTCCTTGGTTTTTGCAAGGTTTGGATTCGAGGATGAATCCTTTTCAAGAAAGCGAGGATGATATGATCCTAGAGGGCATGATTGATGCTAATGGTGCAAGGGCATGGAAGAGGAAGTGGGAGACACTTGTGGACCCACATGAGAGAGCAAATGATGTTTGGAAGATAGCTTGGCATTGGAAGAGTTGCAAAGTGGTTATGCGTTGCAAAGTGGCTAGATGCACAAAATGGCTAAAAGTGCAACTATGGGGCTAATATTGCAATTGGAGGTCATACTTGCAAGTTATGAGGTTATAATGGCAATTTGAGGTCATAATTGCAAGTTATGAGACTTCGGATGCAATGGAAGACCCATGTTGGTATTTTTGCAAAAGAGCCACTTTAGGGCCTTTTGATGTAATAGGCATTAGTACAAATAATTAATTTCATCCATTTGGAAGACTTAGCTTGAATATTGTGTGAACTCAAATATTGAGAGATTTTAGTTATTACATAGTTTGTTTGGTTACCTACACTAAGTGTGATTTCCTTGTTGCAAAGTAAATTGCTTATCCATTGAATCCATATAGATTGCTCATTTGTGGTTTCCGTCTTCAAGTTGATTGAAATTGCTTTGGTTCCTTGGTTGAATTCAAAATAGGAGAGTCTAGGTTTCATATACTTAGATTTGCCTATAGATTCATTACTAAGTGGGTCAAGTATCTATCCTTCTATCTTCTCATCCCCCAATTTCCCATATCCCTTTTATTTCCTTTTGTTTTTGTTTAATTCTTAGAGTTTCCCTAGGTTGATTGTTATCAGGTCATTAAGCACATCACAAGGTTCCTCAAATAGTGGATTTTCATAGCAAACAAATTGATCAACACAAGTATCCACACTAGTTGGACGCAAATCGATCTTCCAAGAAGAATCAACTCGGTCATCGCTAGGATCAACTAGTGGGTGAGCGATCATTTCGCATGACAATGTACTAACATGCAAATCATAGGAATCAACACTAGGTGGACATAACTTGAACTCAAAAGAAGAGTCAAGATGACTCATCAATAGGATCAACTAGTGTTGGATCACCCATATCAAACACATTGTCAATTGTCACAATATCGCCAAGCTCATCACAAGGCAAAGACTCATTAAGCTCAATTAAGGGCAAGCTATCATTTACACTCACTTCAACAACATGATCAATCACATCATTTGTGGTGTTAAGATTAGCTATTTTACCTTGAAGTTCACATTCATCTCCTTTACCTTGGGTTTCAACTTTGGAGCTCGTTTGCTCCTCAAGGAAGCTCTCAGCCACCTCAAGAACCTTGAAAGGTTGAGGGCCATCATTAGGTTTGTTTTCGAGAATACCTGCACTATCATTAAGACCACTAGAGAAGAAAGAAAAGTCATAAGGGTTAGATAAATGTTGTGACATATCCCTCACATCACTCCTCACATCCTCTCCTTTTTCCTCTCTAGAGTTGTCACTTTTCACTCACTTACTCCTGTCAATCTTTTCTCTCACAGTTTGTTGGGCCTTGTGGACTTGTTCTTATATTTGGAGAAGTAGCTCCGTCATTTCCTTGAGGTTTTATTTTACCCCTTTTATATTATCTCCTATGCACTAGAAGTCTTCTCTTATCTTCTTGAACCCACCACTTGTGCTTGTTTCGTCTTTGGGTTCATTCCTCACTTGAGGCCCCTCATTCCTACTACTTCCTTCCCCTATCGTCACTCTTCCCTTACCTTCCATAACATAATCACCTTGAGAACATGGTAACCTCGAATTAGGGTAAGAATTATATGCCCTTGTGTTTCTTGAAGGAGGGCATGTATACTCTCTTCTCCTTCTAGGCGGACTCCTACTTGGGCCAATCCACACACTCATATCACTTTGCTTAGAAAAGGAAGTATTACAAAGCGATGTACGTGGGTAGCTACTAGAAGATACCTCATAAGGACTAGATTCAACACCATGGTCTTCATAAGCATAATCACCACAAAACGCATAGCCATTAGGCTCATGATCATCACAACTTCCCATTTCTTACATATTCCTACCAATTGGTTCATATCGTAAGTGTAAGGAAGGAGTATGCCTCAATTCACCCCCATGTTCATGTTGTGTAGGATGAGACTCTTCATGCTCGTATCCACCATAGGACTCGTCATCATACCCATATACTCCTTCTTCTTCATAAGCTTCCTGAGGCATTGCCTCACAATTGCCCTCAGAGTAGTATTCTTCACCCTCGTACGAGTTATAATCATATCGACCATGTTCCTCATGCGACTCATGAGCACCATCACAATCATATTCATTGTAAGAATAGTGATGCTCATATCCCATGTTATCTCCCTCATAGCCCCCATATTCATCATAGTCATACCCTCCATTGCTAGAGGCATAACATTCATAATCATTTTCACAAGATTTCGAGTCTACGGAAGACATCCTTATCTTCTTTCTCCTTATGTCTCCTCCTCATGTACCTACAAAACAAGCAAACAAGATTAGTATCAAAAGCCCCTCACGTCACTCGTATTTGCACTTAAACTTACCTCTCAACCTAAGCTTCTTCCAAGGTTAGTCAAGAACCCTTTTAATCCAAATTAATTCACAAGATTGCTAACCTTTGTGGAGGAATAGATTCTTGTTAATCAAAAGACGGACAACTCGATAAAGCAAAAGGACTTGAGCCAAAGAATTCAACGATATTAAAATGAGAAAATCTTGAAAATAATTGGCACAAAATAAATTCGGACTCAAGAACTAGTTAAAAACTAATAAGAGCGATTACTAGTTGTTAATTAGTTGTAAGAATCAAATAAAAGAGGTTAGGAAAGATTCAAACCATTTTGAACACTTAGAAAAATTTCCAGAATTTTTTTTTTTGATCAGGTGTTGGGCTGTTGGCTATGCGTCGCAAGGCCAACAGACAAAAATCAGTCTCTGAAAAATTCCCCTTCTGTGTCGGGTCCGTGTCGTGGATGCAGAACGTGATGGTGTTTATGTGTCGGGCCCGTGTCACGGGTCTAACACCTGATTGGTGTTTCCGTGTCTGGTCCACACCGCGGGTGCAACACGCGGATCCCTGTATTCGATTCCTCGAACTTTGGGTCGGATTTTCTTGAATTTTGCTGATGTAGAACCCCTCCAAACTTAGTATTTTCCTTTTTTGGGCTGATATAACACCTTTTAAACTTGTACTAGGAAAAACTTTGGATCAAAGTACCTTTTGGGTCTTCTTCTTCACCTTGAAGGTTTGAAGATAATGAAGAACACTCAATTTGCAATTCAACTCCAAATCAACCCGTTTTTTCTCCAAATTGTAGATCTAAGCTCCTAATGATTAGGAGCACAAAGCCCAAAGAATTAATTTCACCAATCGAACCCTTAATCAATAAACCCACTTTTTGAATTTTAAGCTTTTGAAGGTCCTTCAATGGTGAAAATCACAAACCCTTTCCAAATCTCTTCAATTTTCGTTTCCAAGGGTTTTTCCACACTAGAGAACACATATCTAATATCAAAATCAACAAACAAGAACAAGATTTTGGTCGAATCAATTAAGCCCCAATTGTTCTTCAAAAACCTTCAAGTTCAACAATGGTGAACTACTCCAAACTTCACCAAACCACTTCAAAGTTCGAATTTAGAGATTATAGATGGCAATAAACATAGATTCAACCTCAAATCCAACAAACAAACAACATAAGATCAATTTTTGATTTTTTTTTTGGAATTTTCGAAATATGTTTTTTTTTTTAACCAAGGATTGAAGAATGTGAAAACACTCTTCTAAACTAGCTCTGATACCAAATGATACGAATCGATTTGGCGATGAAACCAAATCAACTCAAAATGTGAAAATTAAGGATAGAAAGAAAAGGGATGAGGAATAGAGATAAATACTTGACCCGAATGGGGGAATCCTATAGACAAATCTAGGTATATGAAACCTAAACCCTTCTAATTTGAATTCAACAACCCAAAAGAACCAAATCAATATGAATTCAAGGCAAGATATTCAGATGAAATCCACAAACGAACAATCTTCATGAAATCACTGGAAATAAACAGTTCAAAGACCAACAATGGAATCCACCATTAAATCTACTAAACTAAGCTAAAACCAAGCTTAAAAAACTATGATAATCCTATCATCACTCAAATATTCATCATCAAAATCTAAGTGAAGAAAATGACTAAGTCTAGTATTTATACTCCTAGACTAAAGAATACTAAGTTATTACAAAAATGCCATTAATGAGGCAAAGGCCTTGTTTGGCTAGTTGGAAGTTGGCTTAGAATCCGAAATGTCTCTCCCTTGCACAAATAGCCATCATTCCATCCTCAAAGCTTGCAATTGCGACCATTTGCATGTATGTCCCTTCTTTGCATGTTTGGCCACTTTTGCATTTCTATCCTTTTTACGCTTCTAGCCATTTTGAGAGCCGGCCTTCTTTCTTATAGCCTTATCTTCAAGCCTCGCCCAAGCCACCTCCCACACATCATAAGCCTCATTGTAGGGCGTGTATGTATTACACCTCATAATTTCAGAAGAATGCTCGCCAAGTCTAAGTACAAGTACATGGAATTTTGATCAAGAAAGTTAACCTTCAGATTTAAGGAACGACACAAGTATTAAGCATATTTATGGATAAAGTGATATATGTGATTGTATGCACCTATATTATGACTATCTTAAGATCATGTATAAGAGGTGTCGGAAGGATTGGAGGTCGAACGGGTGAAGAACGAAAATCTGGTCGAACTGGGCAGAATTGCCCTACGCGTTCGCGACAGGGGCTCGCGTTCGCGATGGCCATAAATATTTTAGACCATCGCGTTCGCGAGGGGCCCTCGCGTTCGCAAAAGTCCCTGATTAAGTCAGCTTCCACCGACTTTGTCACCCTATAAAAGGGGCAAAGCCTTCATTTTCCACTAAAAATATTTCCCAAAACTCAGAAATCATATGGGGGAGTAAGGATATCCTAAAATTGAGGGTTTTGAGTGATTTTCAAGTGGCGGAGTATTAATCGAGGCTCGGATAACACATGGTTATGGTTCTAGTATTGTTTTGCGGTGGATATTGAAGATATTGCTGTTTTAACAAGAATAAGGTATGAATCCCTCCTTATTAATACTACTTTTGGTTTATTTACGAAGCTAGAGTGATTAAATGATCGTATAATAAAGTTGCTGGTTGAGAAATTGGATAAACATCGTGTGGGATATTTTACCGAATATTTTGATATTGATGATGGTGTTGATAATGTTAGTATTGTTGTTGTTGTTGTTGGTTAATGGTATGATGATTTCGGGCTAGGGATATAAACAGGGGAGGTGCTGCCCGAATTTCGGCAGGTTCTAGAAAGAGTTAATTTAAAGGCTTAAGATAAGCATTTGATAACGAGCCTAACAATAGTATGAATTCCCTTGATTGTAGATTTGCGAGTTCGAGAAGTAGAAGTTGGGCGAATAGATAAGCTTCAAGGTATGTTAAGGCTAGTCCCTTTCTTTCAAAAGGCATGATTCCTATGTTATGGTTCCATATATGTTTCCATAACCTTCTTACTTCCAAAAGTTAGAAGTTCATGATTCTTAAAAGTCTTATGATACTAAAGATGTGATGTTTTTTATGATGAATATGATGATGATGATTTTAATTCTAGAAATTCCAAAGCTCATGATTTTAATGCTATTATGAGATACTAATATATGCATTGGACACGTATGGGCTGATTTGGTGATTAACTTTGCATTTTTCTTTTTTTGGTCATTAGTATATCATGGGCTTAACATTACATGATAGGGGTTCTTTGAATTCTCTTTCCAAATGAAACAATCTGCCCTTAAAAATGAACAAAAGAGCGACAAGAACGAGCAAGCAGAACACAAAGGGCGAATAACGAATCTAGCAAGAATAACTTGGTACTTTTATATTTTAGGATATGTACATTGTAGCAAGTTCATATGCAATGGCTATTCAACTAAGGAAGCACATTGATGCATCTATTCACCATATCCAACAACGTCAAATTTTCATTTCTTGGCAAAGCAACATTAAATTTCAAACAAAACAAGAAACGTATACTTACTTTCAAGAGCAACATAGCGGTGTGTTGATCTCCGCTCGATCTAGATGCTTCGTGTTGCCGCGTTGTTTAGTCCGGACGTTCTTCGAAGTAAAGTAAGGTGGAAAAAGATTATTTCTTGGCATATGAGATCTCGAGAAGGAGACTTGAGTTTGGATTAGGCTTAGGAAGCGGACGAGGTATGTCGAGCCTACCTTTCCTTCTTTTGGCATGACCTTTAGGAAATGAACAAATAACGTATATGTATGATTCTAAGGAAAATTTTATTCTTAGCGCCACTAGGATGGCCGATGTCTTTGATTTCCATAAATACTCCATGTGGTTTGATATGTATATACATGATGTTCAAAGATTTTAGTTGGTATATTTCCGAATGTTGTTCGAAAGAAAATCGATATGGCTAAAGTCTTTGATGAATATTTTGATACGTAAATATGATCTTAAAGTCCCTATTTGATTTGGTCCATATCATTATCTCGGAAGTTTCCTAATATGAATGATACTTGAATTTCGAATTATGGCTTATGAAATGTTTTTAGGTTCCGTACTTCAATTTTCCGTAACTTTCGTAGACTAACTCGGATTTACTTGAAACGTGTTTGTGATTTACTAATGATTTCAAGAAAACTAGTTTTGTACTAAAGGAAACATAAAGTCGATTTTCCAAAACCACTCCGAAGGGAGTGCGAGATTTTATTATTCAGACTTCCAAACCACTCCAAAGGGGGTGCGAGATTTTCGAGCCTAAGCTATTAGGTGATTTCATGACGTGACTAAGTGTGCTATGTAATATATGGCCTCAGCTTATACCTGAGTGTGCTATGGCCTCAGCTTATGCCTGAGTGTGCCATGGCCTCAGTTTATGCCTGAGTGTGCTAGGTGACACATGGCCTCAGTTTATGCCTGAGTGTGCTAGGTGACACATGGCCTTAGTTTATGTTATGGATTTTCTTTAAAAGAGATTTCCATACATTTGCATATTTGCATTCATGCCCGAAGGGGCCATTATTGATATAGAGCCGGAAGCGGCTGCCCGAAGGGCCATTATTGATATAGAGCGGAAGCGGTACTGGAAGGGCCATCATTAATTTGCCGGAAGCGGCACGTGTGTTAGATTGCATTATTCACTTAAAGGAGGTGTGTTAGATTACATTATTTATTTTGAAAATGTTAGTTAGATTGTAATTATTTACTTGAAGCCTGCTTGATATTTTGTGTACATATTTACATTTCTTCCGGCGGAGGCACGAGGTATTGGGTTGGTTATGATTCCTTCTTTCCTAAATTGTGCGATGGTTATCATTTATTCCCGCTTTACATGCTCAGTACATATTTCGTCGACCGACCCCTTTCTTCGGGGGCTGCGTTTCATGCCGCGCAGGTACAGACATATGAGTAGAGGATGTTAGTAGAAGATGTGCCAGCTGGATTGGCGAGCTCCATTTTCTCCCGGAGTGCTGCCGAGTCAGAGCATTTATGTTATAAAAGTCTGTTTCCTGTTAGAGACTTTGCAGACAGTGTCGTGTGTATGAGATGTCCGTTTGTAAGCGGCTATGTAAGCCGATGTATCATTATGCATTGTGTTATGAATTTCATATGTTTACAGATTTGTTATGGTTACAAGTTTTATTTGATTTGAAAAAGATGAAAAACATGTTTGATTTGTCGGAAAAAAAAAGGAGTTTTCATTATGTGCCTATGTTATGCTTTGCGGGCCCAGTATGGCTATGAGTGTTATGAGAGTCTGCGGGTTCGCTCGGCCCTAAGTAAGGGTCGGGTGCCCATCATGCCCTGTTGGAAATTAGGGTGTGACATTATTCGTGTTAGGATCTTCTACAAAGCATTTTCGCCGCGATCCGAGCCCTTAGTCAAAAGTTATGGACGTTCGTAGTTACGAACTTTTATTTCCAACAAAATTCTTTTATGAACTTTGAAATCCAATCTTACCAAAGGCATAAGAATCATAGTTCAACTAAATTGAATTGCGGACATTATGGAATGAATAAGATTCATATACTTGCTCGGATCACAGGAATGGAATCACCTCGAAACTCGTAACTTATCATAGCTTAATCGGAGCTAAGACATGCCAATGAAGAAAAGTAAGCCTTGCATACCTTGTTTGCTCTCCAAGCTAATCCAAATTTACATCGTGAACCTTCCAAGATCTACAATACATCATTAAATGTCAAACATTAGCTAAAGGCATTTAGAATCCGATTCCAAGCGCACACCAAATTCTACGGAAATTTCGGAAAGACTTCCCTATACATGCACCATCCCGAGAATTAAACTCGCCAATTCTCCAACAACAACACTAACAACCATTTCAACAACATTAACAATTCATTCAAAATACATTATAATGCTAATAACTCTTCTCCAAATATCCAACAACACTCCATTTATGTTCAATTCAACTTCGTACATTCAAACTAACATCAATGCTTACATGTTCAAATAATAATCCGAAGCCATTCAAATACGTTTTAAGAACATCCCAAGGGATCCATACAATATTCAAAACAACTCAAACAATAAGTCACCACCCGAAATCCATCAACTACACTAGGGACCTCAACAACACATTTCCTCCTTCCAAATTCATAAACTACATCAACAAACCATACCTTAACATCATTATTCTTACAAATTCAAGAACTACATTAAAGCCATATTAATTCTTAAATCAGCCCACACGGTTTTAGCTTCAACTTGGGCTCATTAAACTTCATTTTTACATCATATAAAGCATGACGACAACAACCAAAACACCAAATAACATTAGTCTACCATGGCTGCCCCAAACCAGCCCATACACGGCCAACCCCCACATTCAAGGTTTTATGTTTTCTATCCATTTCAACACATTACAACAACACACACAACAAGCTAAATACGATTAATTAACCACTCTTAACATACCACATATATGCACGGCCAAATGTGCACTTCCACTACTCCAACTTCAACATTTTTATTTTCATATTTTTCATTCATTTTCACACACAATATCCACAAACCATGTATAACACATAAGAATAAAGATTAAGTCTTACCTTCTTCCCTCTATTTCACCACTCGGCCGAGCTCCTAGTTTTGCAAGAAAGAGTGTTTTGCATGCTCTAATAATTGCTCCACGTTATTCTTCACCTTCTAATGAGTTGAATTGCTAGAGAAAACAATTTTTTTCCTTCACCTTTTTTTTTGGTTTTTGCTCGGCTAAGGGGAGCCGAATGGTTGCTCCTCTCTTCTTCTCCAAGTTTCTTGAAATTTCCTTGGGAGAAAATGATGAAATGATCCCTTAGTCTCCCTTTTATTTTAATACACCAAGCTTCCATGTGGCCTTGGCCCATATCACATGTGGCCGGCCACATGCTTATAAATTTCATGAAATTAAAATTTCCTATAATGCAATTTTGGTCCCAAACTTCCTTAATATTTCATGCCACTAAATCATAGGCGCTTATGTTTTAAAACAAAATCGTGATTAAAGTCTCGACTTCTTGTCTCAAAGTAGTCTTGTCCCTCACTTTCCGCAATTAACTCGGAATGTTCCAATATACAAAAATGCGAGGTATAACACTTGGCCTCTCCAGGCTTATGTTAGTTTACTTATGACACAAGTGGCACAAAAATTTACGAGGTGTAACATCCTTCCCCCCTTAGGAACATTCGTCCTCGAATATTAAAGTAGAGTTACCATCGTTTTAATCGTCAATGTCTTTTTGCTCGCACATAATCTCATCGAATGCCTTTCAACTTTCTGTGTCGATCCACATATCTTAAGCTCTTGATACCCAGGAGGTCTAAATGTTTTATCGAAGGTGTCTTAGTTATTCTTATAGCGACTCCCAATAGTCATTTCCTGTCCTTCCTTGCATTCTTCTTGTAATCCTTCTCTTCTTCGCTACTAGAACCCTTGCTGCTAACTTAATCACTTCCTTTCCTTAGCTCATTTCATTTTGCCTTCTTCTTACGATGCTATGCTAGAGTTTGCTTGTACTATGTTTTCTTTTATAACTTTTATTGTTGAACTTAATACTTTGATCAATGTAACCTCACCTTTATGCTCACCAAATCGACTAGCAACCTCTTTTGGATGTTTCATTCGAGGGATGTCCTTTTTGTATACAAGTTTTAATCGAATTCTCAATTATCTTATATTTGGTTGCTTCATATCGCTTCCTCAGTCCGTATAGTTCCTCTTACTTTAATTCTATCATTAACATAAATCGCATTCTGGCGGCGTGCATTTCTCATGAAATTGTTGTCTTCGATTTCTTGCAATTTAAAAAGCACAGGTTGAAATGACATTACTTGAATGCTACTGCAGGTACTTGTTACGAAACAATCAACATAACTATATATTCACCGTAAATATTAGCTTGGTTTGAACTTAATCTGAAGTTGTGTCCCTTCTTCTAATAACTCGACGTTGCTACCTTTGGTTTCCTTCCCTGTTTACGCCTTTACTTAACTTGAACATTTCTCATTTTCTATTGACTGCGCATAAGTCATATTCATGTCTTCATGACTTACAACCTTTCTGGACTGATCATTTGATGTCTATTTCCTTGTTATTTATACAAGTCATATTCACTATGTCACACCCCCAACGAGGAGTATGACGGGTTCCGACTCATAGGTTGGGAACCACCTGACTTAACAATTACCTTTAATACCATATACTAGATAACTCAGAGAACACCTGCACGCAGAAAGGCCCGACAAAGAAATATTCAATAATTCAACATATATGTACATATGCAAACCGATAAGGTCGCTACAACATCACGAGTATCATAAAGCCGGCAAGGCTTAGAGGAAAATATCGCAACCTAGACAAGGTCGGCAAGACCATGCATAGTCTAGACAAAGTCGGCAAGATCATACATAGTATCTACATACCCCACTATGTCTATGAGCCTCTAAGAATAACCCTGTCAGAGCCTGCAGCACGGATAAAAGTACTAAGTATGTAAGCTGGGAAACAATAACATGAGTAAGACAAAATTTTAAGGAGGACAGAAGTAACCCGAGCCACACCGAGAACGTACAATATACAATGCATGAGCTTAGCAATCATATGCAAGTGTATATATATATATATATATATATATATAGTATCATTATAACGTACCCGGCCTTTTTAGGACTCGGTGTGTAACGTACCCGGCCTTATCTGAACTCGGTGTCTAACGTACCCGGCCCTTTTGGGACTCGGTATGTAATACCAACTGATCAGTGGTTGCACAATAGGTGCCTTACCCGGATGACTATAGCGCGGCTTGGTGTAGTAAAATAATGCGTATATATATATATATATATATATATTCAATGCATGAGGAGTCGATGAAGTAACAACGGCCCTTCGGAGTGACATAAGGTCGGTAACCTCCGAACAATTTATGAAATTTGTGTCACATCAAAGAAATAACTTAATGATGATAGACATGATAACATTTCCAGAATCAATCAAATAATTAAGACATTAAGATTGGAAATACAAAGCATAAGAGTGGAGTGAATTTGCTATGGAATGCTCATGTTCATATTCTGGTTGGATTCGTGCCAAAGAAAGAGAGAAACGAACACCTTACATACCTTATCCATCAAGCCACCACTTAAAGGATCCCTTACTCCGATGCTTTCCCTTCACCCGAACCTATATAGCGAGAAATACATCTTTAATCATATTTCCTATTAACTTATATGTACCAGTTATCAAAGACTAATTTGGGTTACGAAAATTTGGGCAGCATCTCCCTTATATTATCCATTTCCTCCAAATACTCAAGTGACTCCCAACAATACCATCAAGATCCTACATGACCAATATGTACAATTCCATCCCAAAACTTTCTTCAAACCTCAATTCATAAGCGAACAACACCAACACAATAAACTATAACTTTCATTCTCGTAAATATTCCTAAATCAATGCTAATAAAGAGAGATTCATACCTTATCCTTACTAGAATAGCAAGATCTTCAATATTTGTGTTGAATCCGAACCAACTCCATCGCAAAACAAAACTATAATCGCGACTACACGTTACTCGGACCTCGATTAATACTCCGTCACTTGAAATCTCTCTAAATCCTCACTTTTGTGTTGTATGTATGCTCTCATATGTTGCTGAGCTTTTAAGGGAAATATTATGGAGAAAAATGAGGGTTTTAGCCCTTATATAGTGTGCTAAATTCGGTACAAGCCGACTTAAAGTTGCCTTTCGCGTTCGCAGCCTAGTGTCGTGTTCACAAAGGGTTTCTCAGGGTTACTATACGCATTCGTGGCCCTAGGGTCGTGTTCACTCAGGGAAATTTTTCTGCTCTGGCGGTCTAACTTGTAACGTCCATAACTGTCTACTCTGATGTCCTATCGACGAGCGATTTGTTGTGTTGGAAACTAGATTTCATGAACTTCAATTTAGGCTTTTTCTTTGCTTCAAAACTCCTCATATACTAAAAGATATTCTTTCTCCAAGTTGGGTCAAAATTGCCCCTCATATTTTCTTCAAAGTTCCAACAAATTTAATTTCCTTGATTCAGTTGCCCTTCAATCCTTCCATAGCTTACTATATGAACTTATACCCTCACAATCATAAGATAAGCGTATATAATCTCATATACCTCTTGAAAGGTAACTCAAATCTCAAAGATACAAAACTACGAGATATAACATTCTCCCCCCTTTAAAAACATTCGTCCTCGAATGTTGGGATACTTGAGGTATAATCATATATTTCAAGCTTTCACAATCTTTAGTAAAGTCTCCCTTATAATTTGAGCACTACTAATACTTTTATACCGCAAGTTCCAATTTATATTCCCTACCGGATACCGTAATCAACAACACAAAATCATACAATAATTAGAATAACATTTCCCATCACATTGGCTCTCAAGGAGTTGAGGTATGACTTTTACCTTGTAGGTTATTTATTGATGGAGCGAACTCTTGTAAGGTTTCTTCCGGAATAGCATCGTCTATAGCAGGGAATAAGTGAGAGTACTTGGACTTCATTTCCGCTTCAGCTTCCCACGTCATCTCTTCCCTGTCCTTGCTCCTTCATAGAACCTTTACTGATGTCACATCCTTGGTCCTGAGTCTGCAGACCTGTCTGTCAAGAATGGAAATTGGTTCTTCCTCGTATGTCAGATTCTTTGTAACTTGTATATCATCAACAGGTATGATTTTTGAGGGATCTCCAATACAGTTTCTCAGCATGGATACATGAAAAACTAGTTGAACTGCTTGTAGTGCTGATGGCTGCTCCAATTCATAAGCTACCTGGCCTATCCTTCGGACGATCCTATAAGGTCCGATATATCGAGGATTGAGTTTTCCTTTCTTACCGAACTGCATCATGCCCTTCATAGGTGATATTTTCATAAACACCCAATCACCTACTTGAAACTCCAATTCTCATCGTCGTACATCTCCATAAGATTTCTGATGACTCTGAGCTGTACGTTATGGTTCCTGAATAAGCTTTACTTTTTCAATTGCCTGATGAACAAGGCCTGGCCCAAACAAGCTTGTTTCTTTAACTTCAAACCATTCGGCAGGAGATATACACTTTTTGCCAGATAAAGCCTCATACGGAGCCATTTTGATACTGGCATGGTAGCTATTGTTATTAGAAAACTCTATCAGAGGCAAATGATCATCCCAACTTCCTTTGAAAATCCAAGACAGCTCATAACATATCTTCCAAAGTACCGAATAGTCCGCTCATTACGTCTGATCGCGGATGGAAAGCCGTACTAAGATTTACTCGAGTACCAAGAATTTCCTAAAAAGAATTCTAAAACTTTGCCGTAAACTGAGTGCCCCTGTCAGAAATAATGGACACAAAAATGTCGTGAAGATATACAATCTCCTTAAGATACAATTTAGCATAGCCTTCAGTAACATAGTGAGCCATCCTTCTTGCACACAAATAGTACCGGTGCTCCCCACGGAGAAGTACTGGGCCTAATGAAGCCCTTGTCTAACAAATCCCACAATTGCACCTTCAATTCGGTAGGGGACATGTGATAAGGAGGAATGGAGATGGGCTGAGTGCCCCGATACACATCAATCGCAAATTCAATTTCCCTTTCGGGAGAGAGACCTGGTAATTCATCAGGGAATACATCTTGAAATTCATTAACTACAGGAACAAATTGCAAAGTTGGCAGTTTGGCTTCAGTGCTCCTAACTCGAACCAAATGATAAATATATCCTTTGGAAATTATTTTCCGCGCCTTAAGATAGGAAATAAACCTACCCTTTGGAGCTGGAGTATTGCCTTGCCATTT
>NW_026717176.1:0-15904 GCF_029784015.1 Lycium ferocissimum | reverse complement strand
CAAATTGTTAAGGGGTTAGTATTTGAATGTATAAGCTTTGATGTTGGCTTAATGTAAGCCGTTGAATCGAAAGTATCGAATGTTGTCGAATGATATAAAAGAGAGTTATTAATGCTATATTGTCTTTTGATTGATTATTGATGTTGCTAGGCTGTTGTCGATGTTGTTGTTGTTGATTCGGGCCGAGTTTAAATTTCTGGTCAGCCTATTTGCTGTGAAAACGCTGCCCAAATTTCAGAGAATTAAGTGTTAGTTTGGAATTAAGTGCTTAAATATCTATAGCTAATGTTCGGCATATTATGACGATTTCAGAGACCTTTGGGAGCCCGAGGCGTAAAGCTGGCATTAGCTTGAGTTTGGAGAAGCCAGAGCGTTTGAGGTATGTAAAGCTCAACCCTTTCTTCTTTGGCATGCCTTAGTTATAACAGTGCATGACACGAGCCTCGAGGAAATTCGATTCGCAATCCGAGCATGTTTATGACTTATTCGTTTCTTGGAATTGGTAGTGTTTGATATGATGAAATATTGGCCTTTTATGTCTTTGGAATATTCGATTTTTCAAATTTGCATAAAAAGTTCGGCTTTTTAAAGAATTCCTCGTAACTACGAACGCCGTATCTTCATGCTGCAGTTCGATTGCCTCGATATGTTCGTAAGAGATTGTATGGCGTATGATGAGTATAGCCATCTACTGGCCCGCTGGTCAACACCCGTCCGTGGCCCGCGACTTTTTTTCTTTCGTAATCCGACGACTTTTGAAAGGATTTGATTTGAGTTACTATTCCAATTTCTAAGGTGCGGTCATTTTATCACCTTTGAGTCTATGATAACTATTTTATACACGTGGGTTACTCACGAATTGCCTGGCAGCATTTTGTTGTATCTTTCTGGTCGGTCCTGGGGCTCCTGCCTGTGGTCGGGCGCACTATGATATACTCAGGTGTTATGCTGTGTTTATGGTTCACCAGGCCCGAGCTAGGCCGGGTTCGCTTACACTGGGTTACGCTTGTGTATGGCGTTATCCGTGTTGTGATGTGTGACGGGGATATGGAGATTTGAAACTTTCTGGTGTTATGCTGTGTTATGGCGCCGATGACGGGCGGGCGACCATATTTTCTGAGCCCTATGCATGATCTGTATTTTGAAAATAAACATTTGGATATTTTGGAAATGCATTTACTTTCTGTACTTCTGTTTCGATTATGACTCAGATTTGTTTACTACATTTTCTGCTTTGCATACTCAGTACATATTTCGATCCACCCCTTTCTTCGGGGTCGCGTTTATGCCCGTAGTACAGGCGCACGCTTTGGTGATCCGCCGCCTAGGACACCCTTTCGTCGTTTGGAGTGCTCCCCTTATTCCTGAGCCACATTTTGGTATATACTCGTCCGTTGCATATGTATATATTTGTTCGTGGGCACGGCGTCCGTCCGTCATATGATTTTGTTTGTCCGTTGTAGAGGTCCCGGGACGTGTATGTGGGTTATGCCCATTCTCGTACATTGTGTTTGTATGATATATGTTCTGGCGATCTCATTCGCGCGGCGGTACCCACTCGCTTGCATTTGTACATGTTTTGGGCCATTGCGCCATTTGATAGCCTTGCCGCTTTTGGTATATATGGTTGTGTTTGAGATGTGTCTGAGACAGTTTGATATAATCCGAGACAGTGTTTGATATTTGCATCCGTATAAGCTACCTGTATGTGATTCGAATTAGTGATTGTGTTTGGGTGCCCAGCTCGGGCACTAGTCACGGCCTACGGGGTTGGGTCGTGACAACAACACACAAACATGCTAAATACAATTAATTCATCACTCCTCCTACACAACACATACCACACGGCTCAACTTCCACTTATAATATTTCATGAATTTTATTCATTTCCACATACCACAACATATACAAACCGTCCATAACACATAAAAGAGAAGATTAAACCTTACTTTCTCTACTCAATTCCTTCATTCGGCTAGGGCTCATTCTTGCAAGAATGAGTGTTTTGTTTGCTCCAACAACTTCTCCACTTTAATAAGGACCTTCCTCTTGGTTGAATTGTTAGAAGAAAACAATTTTTTGATCACTATTTCTCCTTGCTCTTCCTTGGTTGCACATGGCCGAATGGCCTTTCTCCTTTTTTCTCCATATTTCTTGAACTTTCTAGGAGATGAAAATGATGAGGATGACTTAAATTAGTCATCTTTCTCTACATATATAATTTGCACATGTGGCCCTATGGCCCACAAGTCATGTGCATGGCCACATGACTTTTCTTTTCATGAATTTTAAGTTTCCACAACTTCACTTTTGGCCCCAAATTTTCATGAAATGTCTAACTTTCCATAATTCACTTTTAACTCCCAAATTTTCCTTATTCCAATTTTACCCTTAACACTCCATGCCAATGAAAGGATGAATATGCAACTTACGCACTTTTAAAAAAATCGGAAGAAATCACAACCTTGTCCTTAACTTATCATGACTAACTCGGATTATCCCAATGTACCAAAATACGAGATATAACAGCCTGAAGCATCACAATAGACAACATAACCTTCCGATCCCTCTAGAAATGTCAGGACTGGGGCAGAAGTTAACCTATCCTTTAGCTCTTGGAAACTACGTTCACAAGCATCTGTCCATTGAAACTTAGCTGATTTCTGGGTCAGCTTCGTAAGTGGTGCAGAAATAGAAGAAAATCCCTCTACAAATTTCCTGTAATAACCTGCTAAGTCCAGAAAACTATGGATCTCCGTAGGTGTTGTGGGCCTTGGCCAAGTCTTCACCGCCTCAATCTTTTGGGTATCTACACGAATATCATCGGCTGAAATAATATGCCCCAAAAAGTCATTGAGTTCAACCAAAATTCACACTTATAAAATTTGGCAAATAACTCTCGAGTTTGAAGCTCTAAGAACGGTACGCAAATGATCCGCATGTTCTGCCTCGGACCTAGAATATACCAAGATATTATCGATGAATACAATCACAAATAAATCTAAGAAGGGCCTGAACACATTGTTCATCAAATCCATAAATACTGCTGGCGCATTAGTTAGCCCGAATGACATTACCCGGAACTCAAAATGGCCATATCTGGTTCTGAAGGCTGTCTTAGGAATATCTTTCTCCCTAACTCGCACTTGATGATACTCGGATCTCAAATCTATCTTTGAAAACCATTTGGCGCCTTGTAATTGGTCAAATAAATCATCCATCCTTGGAAGCGGATATTTATTCTTGATTGTCACCTTATTTAGCTGCCGATAGTTAATGCACATTCGCAAGGAGCCATTTTTCTTTCGCACAAACAACACGGGTGCTCCCCTAGGGGAAGAACTAGGCCTAATAAAACCTTTTTTAAGCAAGTCCTTCAATTGTTCCTTCAACTCCTTTAAATCCGCGGGAGCCATCCTTTAAGGAGGAATGGATATGGGTTTTGTGTCCGGTAGCACATCAATAGCAAAATCAATCTCCCGTTCGGCAGGGAGCCCTGGAAGCTCTTCCGGGAATACATCTGAAGACTAATTCACCACTGGGACAGACTGAAGAGTTGGCGATTCAGCTTCTTCATAATGAACCCGAACTAGATGGTAAATGCAACCTTTGGTGATCATTTTCCTTGCCTTGAGATAGGAAATAAACCTACCTTTTGGGGACGCAGTATTTCCTTTCCATTCTAAAATTGGTTCTCCCGAAAACTGGAAGCGAACTATTTTCATTCTACAATCAACATTGGCATAGCAAGAAGCCAACCAATCCATGCCCATAATAACATCAAAGTCCACCATTTTTAACTCATGTAAATCAACCATAGTACGATGGTCACAAATCACAACGGGATGTCACGACCCAACCGGAGGGCCATGACCGGCACCCGGTGCTAACCCACCCGGGTACCTCTTATCGTACTCTCATATTCACATCTAGGTGAGTAACATGGCTTACTCATAATTTATATGCATCAATAGTCCTAATCTCGTTGGGCAACAACACATTTATATCATCATCAATAACAATGCCCATATCCATATACACAAGCCGACGAGGCTAGCAAAATGATATACAAAAAATGAGCCGACAAGGCTAAGGACATCTAATCATGTACAATTGTCTACGAGCCTCTAAGAAGAGTAGAGTATGTCACATCATATAGGCGGGACAGGACCCCGCCCTGCCCATAGGTATGTACACAAAAGAATAATACCAAAAGCTGCAGCTCCGGATAAAATAGAGCTCCTCTGTGCAGTCCCTGAATAAGATATCTATAAATCAAACCTGTCTCCCTATCCACCTGCGGGCATGACGCAACGTCCACAAACAAAAGGACATCAATACGAATAATATACTGAGTATGTAAAGCATAATCAACATCATAATAGGAGCATAAGAGACAGCATAAGATATAGCATAAGATGGGAGAATTAGGAGATAGTAGCCATCATCGTAATTACTTACTTGTCTTTCTAGGGACCTTCCATTTCTAATGCGTGCTCCTGTACATACGTATATACATATACAAATATCCATATCCATATCCATATTTGTATCCGTATTCATATACATATTCGTATCCATATTCGTATCCGTACTCATAAACATATTCGCATCCATAGCATACCCGACCATGAAGGTTTGGTAGTTTCACATACCCGGCCGTGACAAGGCTCGGTGTCGTACATACCTGGCCCTACCAAGGCTCAGTGTTATCTGTACCTAACTGCAGTGGTGTGCGCGCGATAGGTATCATACCCGACTATATAAGCTCGGTGTTACATAATAGTCATACATACTTAGACGCGTAAACGTAAAAGTCCATAAGTATTATCAACATCATTGCCATCATCGTTTTCGTTACATCTATACTTACAGGATCAACTATCATATAAAGGAAGCACTAGTATCGTGAAAGTATCGAGAATCATGAGCTTTGGTACTCTTAGAGGTAGAGTCATTTCTAAATCATTATGGAACTCATGAAAGGATATATATATATATATATATATATATATATATATATATATATATATATATATATATATATAGAAAGAAGGGTTAGCCTTACATACCTCTTCAGCTTCTTAACTATTTAGCGTTCACCGTTGAAACTTGAATAATCTACATTTAGAAGGACTCATACCACGGTTAAGCCTTGATGATACTCTTAAATTCAAACTAGAATAATTTATGATCTAACAAAAATTGGGCAGCATTTCCCCTATTTCGTCAACTTCCACCATATGACCAAACAACTCCCAAACATCTATAATACTCTTAAAATATCATAATCGAGCAATCACATTCCATTAAACCTTCAAAATTCATCCTTATGTTCAACTTTTGCTAGCAACTTCATACCCATTTTAGCACAGTTTCATATAATGCTTCTTCATCACCATTATTACCTTCCATAGCAAGATTATATCCATATCATACTAAGAATCATAACTCAAGTTAGCTTACCACTCAAAAACATCATAAAAACTACATTTAAAACTCATCTTCTACTTTCTCCTTCTACCCAAGTTGTTAGACAACTAAACATCCTTGATAACATGTAATAAGTATGAAAACTAACCTTTTATCTCATAAGAATGAGCTTTGGAGCATGCTATCAACTTATATGAAAACCCTAGCTTCAATATCCAAAGAATTCTTGGAGTCTACTAACCCTAGCAAGACTTGTAACACATGGGTCTCTTGATTCTTGCCTCTTGATATTTAATCTCCCTTGTATTTTGGCTTGTATTAGTTTATGGAGTTGAAGAGAGGGTTTTTGGAGAGCTTTTGGATGTGATTTGGTAAAATAAAATGTCCAAATGAAGTGGAGTGAAATATATAAAGTGGAACTTAAAATCCCGTCGGGCAATTCTGCGCCCATTTTGAAGGGCAGTCAAAATTCCTACGGACCGTCAAAATGGTTCGCAGAACTGCCCAGTCAAATATGGTTCACTGCAACCATTTTACGCTGGGCTGGTGCAGTTTGACGGGCCACAGAATTTTCTGCGGGGCATCAAAATTCCTGCGGGCCGTCAAATATGTCCGCAGAAATTTTCTGCTCAGACAGTCTGTCTTGAAACACCCATAACTTTTAACTCCGACGTCATATTAACGAACGGTTTATTGCATTGGAAACTAGACTCGATGAAATTCAATTTGGATAAAAGAAACACACCAAAACTCCTCATATTCTAGGATATATTCCTCCTCCAATCTGGACAAAAATTTTGCCAAGTTTTACCAAAGTTCCCACAAACTCCATTCCTTTATTTGCTTGTTCTTAAATCCTTCCATAGCTAATTTCATGGGCTTAAACCCCCATAACCATACTATGAGAACATGTAATCTCATATATCCTAAGGTAACTCCCGTTTCCACGATTAGGCCAACTAACGCCTAACGAATCTCAACGGACGAAACTACGAGGTGTAACACGGGACAAGGCCTCCACCATACCCATAAACCTCAGAACACATACCCAGTCGAGACGGCAACTCCAACAAGAGAGGAGTGCCCCAAAGATCAAGATGAAGTAGCAACCTAAGGATGCGATCTATCTTCCTAGCTATCTGAACCTGCGGGCATGAACGCTGCCCCCTGAACAATAGGGGAGTCAGTACCGATAATGTACTACGTATGTAAGGCAGAAGAGTAACATACATGTCATGACCCAACCCCGTAGGCCGTGACTAGTGTCCGAATTGGACACTCATACGCCCCGTCACTCGTAATTAACATACTAACTTGCATAAATATAAATAATCACATATGATCTCGCATTAGCGCATAATAGCTACCGATTATCACAAAATAGTCAACATATGTCGAAAAAGCCGGCTAGGCCGTCGTAATGTACATATCATATCGAATAGCCGACAAGGCTACCACGGCGGTAAGATCGCCCAAACATGTATCACGCATATACATAATCGTACGATATATACACCCACGACATGTCCACGTACCTCAAACGCAGTAACAAAATCATATGACGGGACAGTGGCCCCGTCGTACCCCGAATAAATATATACATGTGTATCGAAAATATATATACCAAAATATCGGCTCCGAACGAAGGAGCACTCCCCAAAGCCGAATAGGTGTCCTAGGCGGGTGGATCACCAAGCCGAGCGTCCGTAGTCGCGGGCATGAACGCAAAGAAAGGGGTCAGTACGGAATATGTACTGAGTATGTAAAGTGTAAATACAGAACCATAATAACAGAATACAGAAAATAGATATGATATGCAAAATGTCAAAATATTTAATCAAAATATAATTCATGCATAGGCTCTTAGAACGATGGTCGCCGCCTGTCGATGGCGCCATACCACAGCATCACACCAGAAAGTTTCGTATCTCCGTAACCCGACATATCCCCGTAACACATCATAGCCAACCATAACACCATACACAGCATAACACCACATATAAACGGGACCCGGCTCTTAGCGAGGAGCTCGGCGAACCGTAACACAGCATCACACCGGAATATATCATAATGCGCATGAAATATAACCGGCCTAGGATTCGGTGAACGAGGCAATAACCATAAGCACGAGCGGAGTCGTGAGTAACCAAATGCATGTAAACACATAAGTAAACAAGTCATCTTTCAAAATTTGATGGCCAAGTATGCTTGTCGACACTCAAAATATCTATCGTTTAGTAATCATAATGATGACCAAGGGTTCTCTTAGGTAGCATACAAGCTATGTCCAATAGGGTAACGTAGTAAGACCTCGAAATTCGTGGGCTCACCTCGGGACGAGCCGAGGTAGGTTGCACCCGAATTATGATTACTAGACCTGGGGACTATCTATGGAAGTTTAGCGTTATGCGGTTTCATTTGGCAAGTTATAGATGTTTGAACGTTTGGTTCAACAAAACAAGAACTAGATAATTCAATTTTTCTTGAATGAAAAAGGGTCAACTTTAGGCTCGGATTCCGAGGAGTAGAGTCGTCCCCAAGGCTCGCATCTTAGCCTAACATACCTAGGACATGCCAAGAGAATAAAAGCAAAGCTTTACATACCTTATTTACTCCTTATGCTTGACCAAATTCAATTCCCGTTTCGTCAAAAACCTACAAATGGTCACATTTACCAATTTACTATTCATAAGGCTTAAAATTCCAATCTTAACCAATACTTGTCTATAAAAATTTGCAAAGCATCTCCCCTATATATACAACATCCCCGAGATTCAAACTCGGCCAAAATAATAACAACCATACCAACAATGAGATCAACAACATCAACAATCGACTAGAAACGCATTCTAGCGTAAATAGTTTTCTTTTTCAAATGATGCAACAACTCCAAATCCAACTTTGCACTTATAAATCAATATCAATACTTTCATGTTTACATACTAATTTAAGATCATTCAAACATAAGCCAAGAATATTTCAAGCCTTATATCCAATATTCAACAATTCCATATTTCATCCAAAATTTCTATATGTGCAACAAAACCATCCCAACACATTTTCTTCTTACTAATTCGTCACCAACAACAATAATCTACACTTTAACAACTTCATTATCTTAATATCATAAAATCACATTAATATAACATAATTCTCTACATTCCATTTTCATGCCAACTTAACCCATATATCCTTCATTTACATTCTAAAGATCACAACAACACAACTATCATATTAAACAAAATAAATCCATCATTATTTCACCACAACATAACCCACGGCCAACATGCCAATTTCCAACTTCATCCAATTTTCATTCAACTTTCATTTCCAATACAAATTCCACAATAACCACAACTAGAATACAACATAAAATTCAACTCATCTCAACTATACAACATACCACACACACACGGCCACATGCATGTATTCACACCCACTTTGCAAACTTCCATATTTCCATAAATTCTACTCATTTCCATATACTACAACACAAACAAACATTCATAGCATAATAAAAAGGGATGAATTCTTACCTTTTTCTCCTTGGTTCTTCACTTGTCCAAAGTGTGAGATTGAGAAAACAAATGCTCAATCTTCCAAAACAACTACACCAAGTTGTAAAGGGACCTTGAATTAGTAGGAAAACCACAAGAAAATAATTTTGGAAGCAAGATTTTTGGAGGGCAAATTTTTCTATGGCCAAGCCGAATAGGCTCTTATTTTTTTGCTCTTCTTGTTTAGTTTTTCTCCTTCTCTTGTTTCTCTTGAAACTTCTAGGAAATTTGGATGATTAAGTGGTCTTTTATTCATTGACCACATGCCTTAATTCCATGGGCTTGGATCATCATCATTTTTTTTTTATTTTCCCTTAATCATGGTCGGCCACTCTATTGGGTTGGGCATTGGCTTGCTTATTTTTTTTGTTAATTTCTCCAAGCGCAATTACTTAGTCAACATTTTTGGTAATTCATGAAACCAATTTTCGAAATTCTGATTTTGCCCTTAGTCTTTTCCAATATTTTCACATCTAGATTTTCCATAACCAACTTATGTACCAAACAAGATCAATACATTACATTGTCCTTAACTTGTCTCAATAATCCCAAGATTTCCAAAGGTGAAAAATACGGGTTATAACAATACACATAGGAGTTATGAAGAAAATCTGGAACTCGTAAGCTAAACTGACTGACTGAATGCATCTGTAAGTCTAATTATCTGAACGTGTCTGTATGAATGCATCTATATGTCTGACTATCTGAACATATCTATATATCTCTACTTACTGAAAATGCCTCTACGGGCATATGATATGCATAGGTCATAGTGTCGAGGAACGTACGGCCCTATCCATATATCATATAGGCCCCTTCAGGCATAATAGCATAATGGCCCCTTCGGACATAATAGCATAATGGCCCTTTCGGGCATAATAGCATAGTTTCCCCTTCGGGCATCATAATTGTCACGACCCAACCCCGTAGGCCGTGACTAGTGCCCGAGCTGGACACTCGTATACACACCTGTTAGTATTATCAATCCACATCTAAACATAATATGAATCTTACAAAAGAGAACGTGATCTCCGAACTTTCGCATAAACATATATGTCAACGCAACTTATCTCCTGAGGAGTCACAACCATCAACAGATAAACAGTACATAAGCCGACAAGGCTGCCACTACGAATGGGAACGTCCCAAAATAAGTCATGCTAACACAGCTGAACAACATCTATATACAACCCACACATATGTCTACAGACCTTTAAGAGTATTAACCGTAACATATGACGGGACAGGGCCCCGTCGTACCCCTGAATAAACATATACATATATTAGAAGATCTCAGGTGCTAAAGTCTAGGCTCGAACAACGGAGCACTCCAAGACACCGAGTAGAAGTCCTAAGTCAAGGATCACCAAATCGAGTATCCGTACTGCGGCATGAAACGCAGCCTCGAAGAAAGGCGGTCGCAAGACGAGATATGTACTGAGTATATAAAGCATGAAATGCAATATGGAAGATCATAACTGAAGTAAAGGTTCCAGGAGACAAGTATGATAATCAAGAAATCACTGTACCTGTGCCTTATAAAACAAGTCATGCATATCATTATCATATACCGTACCCGACCCACCATGGGACTCGGTGAATAGTCATATCATCATATCATCATATACCGTACCCGGCCCATTACAGGACTCGGTGAATAATCATATCATCATATACCGTACCCGGCCCATTATGGGACTTGGTGAATAATCATATCATCATGTCATCATGTCGTCATATCATCATATCGTCATATAGCGTACCTGGCCCTCTAGTGAGGGACTCGGTGGATAATGTAGTAAAATGTGTTTGATAACATACCCGGCCGGACTCGGTGAAAGATGTCATAACAAAGATGCACGAGCAGAGTAGTAAGCAACCATATGCAACTAAATCATCATCTGAGACTCAATAGATAAGTAGACTAACTAACACTCGAGTATCAAGGCGATAGTCATGCTAAATACTCTTTGAATGTCATTATGAATTATATCAAATAGAGCCTCAGGAATCATAAACATGTATCAAGATAGTGCGAAATAACTTATGGAATCAGAGACATTTGTCCTCGTAGAGTCTTTAGGAATAGGAGCTTATACATCCAACTATTACCCAACATATAGAAGGCTCGAGGGCAGTAGCTCAACTACTTTAAGAGTTTTACCATCAAGAAGTGAATAAGAATCATGAATCATACTCAGAACTTATGATGGAATTACCCCAAAGCTCATTTTATACATCACTTATATCTAAGACATGCCAAAAGAAAGAAGGGATAGCTTTACATACCTTTAGCGTTTATTCGCAACACAACACGTACACGCTGCCCGAAGCGTCTCAACCTATATTAAGACGTCAAGAACTATAGTTAAGCTACGGGAAGGTTTAAAACGTATTCTAACGTTAGTAACTCCTTTCTAGAAAATTAGGCGACGTTTCCCTTATATTCAACCCAACTACATAACAAATAAGCCAACATCAATAACCACACATTCAAGTACTATATCGAGGCTATTCAAGACAAGACTCGAGAACACTCTGAACAGCCCGCACAACATTCCAAACAGCCCACATTTACAACATTTGGTAATAATCCACATACGACTACGACATATTCAAGTTATTCTTAATGATCCATAGTCATAATATTTTCGTCCAAACAATCTCATAACAGCCCAATCAATGCAATAACATCATATATAACTTTAGTCATACTTAATCTTCCAAGCTCAACAAGCACAACAACAACATATCAAACAGCCCCTAACTAACAACGTAAGGATACCCGAAAATCTTGCGAACACCTACGACCACACCAAGCAAACCACATACGCTTCTTATACGTTATTTCATACAATCTTTTCTTCTAATTTAGTAAAATACAACAGCAGCCACACGACAACTACATCACTTATTCATAGGCTTGAAAACTACACTAATATCACAATAATCCTTACAACAGCCCACAAAACCAATTCAACTTCAACTTTAACCATTTAATTCCTTCATTCTCATCACATAATCCATGACAACAACAACCAAAATACTAAATAAAATCAGTTCACCATTTTCACACAAAAACAGCCCCCTACGGCTTCAACACTACTTCAACATCAACACACATAATTTCATGGATTCAATTCATATTTCAACAATTCCATATAAATAACTACAACTTTAATTATCATGATTCCTTCACTTTTAACACACAATCAATGACAACAATAACAACAACACCAATCAAACTTAATTTACTTGAAACAATCTCCAATTCAGCCCAACTACAATCACCAACGAAAATCATGCATTTTCATACTTCCAATTTGCTTAACACAACTTAATCTCTCCCTTACAACATCATTAACTTCAATTCCATAACAAGAGGAAAAGTCTTACCTCAAACTAGTTAGGGCAGATTCCACAATTACTTGCACAATTCATACCACTTCATCTTCTTCAATTTAAATCTTAACCTTGCTGCCTCCTTGAACATGTAGAACACTTAGAAAACAAGTTACAATTTTCCTTCATAAAACTTGAATTGGCCGTGAGCTATCAGCCATGGTTGTTCATACTTTCTTCTCCAAAACAAGATGAAATTACCAATTCAATGGTGTAAAGAAGGGTTGGCCGTGAGTTGAAGAAGCTGCCATAGCCATGGTCGTGGCTTGGTGGAGCTGCCATGGCTGGCAGTTAGCTTCTCTCTCCTCTAATTCACTTTGTTAAATCTGAAAAATGAATATATGACTCATATTTCATAAATTTATATGCCTCCCCTTGGATTGACATGTGTCCAGCCCTTGACATGTGTCCCACTATCATCCATGAGCCAATCATATTCAGCCACATGTTGTGGGGCCCACTTAGTGGTCTAATTAAGCTAATTAATCATAATTAATCACTAATCCCCACTTAATAATCTAATCATGGTAAATTAATACCAAATCTCCACTAATATTTCCACTAGTTATAATTAATAAGCAATTCATGCATTAATGAAAAATCGGGGATTAAAAGTCCTTGTCTCATATCCAAAAATAATATTGTCCTTGGATTTATGTCAATTAGCTCACGAATAATCCGTTGTATAAAATATGGGATATAACATCCTTCCCCCCCTTTAGAACATTCGTCCTCGAATGTTAAACTAGTCTCATAAGGTCTTATAAAGATTTCGGGGGAGTCTTCTTTATTGCTATAACATGTACTCTCATCTACCAATCAATATAATCAAGTGAGGAATTTGGATTACTTGTAGGCATAGGGAACAAGTAAGGATACTTATTCTTCATCTCATCTTCAGCTTCCCAGGTCATCTCTTCCCTATTATTATTTCACCACAATACTTTGACGGAAGCCACATCTTTAGTACACAACTTTCTCACCTGATGATCAAGTATAGCTATAGGGTTCTCCTTATAAGATAATTCCTCCATTACCTGGACATCATCCACGGGGAATACTCTAGAAGGGTCACCAATACATTTACGAAGCATCGACACGTGAAAGACTGGATGCACTGCTTCCAAATCAGATGGTAGGTCCAACTCATAGGCAACCTTGCCTACCCTACAAAGAATCTGATAAGGCCCAATATACCTAGGGCTAAGCTTCCCTCTCTTACCAAATCTCATGACACCCTTCATGGGTGACACCTTCAAGAATATCCAATCACCCTGCATATGACTTCTGTCGACTCTGTGCTGCTAATAACTTTTCCTAAATAAGCTTCACCTTATCAACAATCTGCCGAATCATATCTGGGCCGATTAACTTAGCCTAGCCAACATCGAACTAACCAATAGGTGACCTGCACTTCCTGCCATACAAGACATCATACGGTGCCATCTGGATACTAGAATCGTAGCTATTGTTATAAGCAAACTCAATAAGTGGCAAACGATCGTCCCGGCCCTCTCGAAGTCAATAACACAGCCCGAACATATATTCTAGCGTCCGAATAGTACGCTCGGCCCGTCCGTCGAGTCCGAGAATGAAATGTGCTAAGACTCACTTGTGTCCCCAATCCCAACTTTCCGGAATGATCTCCGGAAGTTAGCCGTAAACCGAGCTCCTACGTCGGGTTCGATATAATAGATGTGGGAACCCTCGCGAAGTCTCACTATCTCCTTGATGTATAACCTTACATAGTCCTTAGCCGAATAAGTAGTCTTTGATCGGAGAAAATGGGCTGATTTTGTCGCCTATCCATAATAATCCATATAGAGTCATACTTCCGTGGAGTGCAAAGTAAGTCCGTAATGAAGTCCATATTTTGGAATCTTGACCCCGTATTACTTCGACTTCTTTAAAAGACTTGAACCGTCACGTACTTTTTTTTTTTAGCTCTTAATTTTAATCCTTAGAGTTGGCTACCGAGTAGCGCCGTAGTTCCCTCATATAATAACTTTACATAGCCGCTCGTACTCGTCTATCATTAACGGGTATAATTCGAAAGAATTTGACATATAAGTTCACCATCTTTTAGTAACCAAATAGTCCTGATCGTCTTGCTTAAACCATTCTATAATTCCCTTAATCTAACTTGTAATACTTTAGGCATATTATCTCGTGTCATTTCTTTATCTTTAATTCAAACTCTTCTATTGCCCCTTTACTCAGATTTTGCTCTTAACTTTCCTGTCACTCATTATGTTGCAATCTTTACAAGAATATGCGAAGATACTCAAATTAGCCCAAGAAATACCTTAGCGTCGTTTCACTAATCTTTATGCTTTACCTTGCCTTCTCCTCTCTTATCTTACAATCGGTATCGGGATAGATCTTTGGTTCAACCATGCCGTGTCCTATTTACCCTCAGTACTAATTCTATCTCGGTAATTTGGCTTAAACCATCTTTACATCTTTCTGTAATGTACCCAAAATATCACAAGTTATTACTGAATCCTTACTCCTCTTATCAAGTGCTCACTCACTTGGTCTTACGCTTAACATACAAATATTCGTAGGTTGCATAACTATTCTTGGACAATTTGTATAAGGTAGACATAGTCTTTTCGTCTCCTGCTCATTCTCGCTTTTACATATCTCATTCATACTAAAACTCGCTCGTCCTATTTTGTCATACTCTTTCCCTTCCTTTATTCACTCTTTGATTTTCTCATTTCCTACCATAGGGGATTTTCTATTCCTTCTCCTTTGTTACTTATAAGTCGCAATATCATTAGCGAACAACTCTATAGCCAATATCTTAGCCTTTAATCCAGTATAGCATTGCTATCCTTTATAATATCTCTTAAGTACTCGATACCATTCTCTTGTCATACTCTTTCTTTTTATACGCACCCACTTTCTAATGTCATGTCATTCAAAGTCTCTACAAAACTTCTTAACACCGCTCAAATACCATCCCGACTTCTATCCATTTATTGCTGGCTTTCAGATCTTACTAACTTGTTTCAACAAGGGATTTCATTTGAAGTTTAAGCATCCATATCAAATATATTGCAGTGTCAATTGTTTCCATCTCACACTTGCATCTTCCTCGCCATTTTCCCCCTTGGGTGTACTTATACCATTATCCGCCATATTCTCGCCTATGTTCCTATTTCCAATCTCAAATTCAACCAATCCCTTTTTCCAATCCACCTGGTACTGTACCATATCCATATCTTTCTTTATAATTTATAAATTGATTATCCACGTACGAAACCTTGACTAAATCATGAAGCGACGAGAACCTTTCCATATATAGTGCAAAATTTCATCTGATAATCTGTACTCGAGTAATGCGACCAATGTAACTGTCACGACCCAACCCCGTAGGCCGTGACTAGTGCCCGAGTTGGACACACAAACACAATCGTCAAACTCGAATCACACACAGATCGTTTATACAGACACAAATATCAAACGCCGTCTCGTATTATATCAAACTCGTCTCGAACACATTC
>NW_026717175.1:0-14315 GCF_029784015.1 Lycium ferocissimum | reverse complement strand
CTTTTATCACTTTTGAAACTTAGTCATACAAAGGACATAAGGGCCAATATTTCATCTTGTCAAAGCATACGAAGACCAAGAAACAAATAAGAATCAGAGACATGGTCGGACGCGAGTAGAATTTCCTCGAGGCTGTGTGCGCAGCCTATTCAAAACTAAGGCATGCCAAAAGAAGGAAGGGCCAAGCTTTACATACCTCGATCGCTTTCAACGCTAACCCAACTCAAGCTAGTCCAACTTAAACTTATGTCTCGGGCTGCCCAAAGTCTACATAACATCAATAAATATCAACGTTACCATATGCGTTTAGAAGTTCATTTCCAAACTAACACATGATTCTACGGAAATTTGGGCAGCATTTCCCCTGTAAATAGGCTAACCCCGAGAATTTAACTCGGCCAAATCAACAATCAACAACAACAACAACCAACCTAGAAACATCAATAAGCAATACGAAAGGCAATATAGCATTAATAACTCTCTTTTACATCATTCGGCAACTTTCAACATATTCGATTCAACGACTTACGTTCAAGCCAACCCGAGAACACAACTATAATCCATTTCTAACTTCCGAATCATGATTTGCATCAATAATCCATACTATAACGATATCATTATCATAAATACACAAATTACATCAAACGCATAATAACCTTCAACTCAGCCCATACATTTGCAACATCAAACTTGAATCATTAAACGCTCATTTCCAACATGAATTCATTCAACCACTAAAACACTAAGCGGCATTAATGCGTTCTTTGTCATATAAAATGACCCATTTTCGGCCAACACACCAACATGCACATATTGATAATTCTCACTCATTTCTTCACACTACAACAATTAACATACTACATAGAACTTAATTCATCACTTAAACACGACGACAACATACACGCCTCGCACGAATAAACCCCTACACATGGCCTCAATTCAACTTACTATACTTCATGATTTTCATCCGTTTTAATATATCTTTTGCAACATGCGTACAACCTTTATAACACATAAAAACATGATAAATTCTTACCTTTTTCCTTCCACTTCACAAGAGGCTAGGGTTTGCAATAATGAAAACTAGCGGGTTGATCGCTCCAACAACTCTTCCACGCTATAGGGACCTCGATTAGTGGATTAACATCAACGAAATAATTTTGGGATGGCTAGAATTGGGACCTCAATTTTCTCCTCTTTGGCCGAGAGCCTCACTTTTGTGGTTCTTCCACTTCTATTTTTTTTTCTAAGTGTTGTAATGATAAAAGATGACTTAGATTTCATCTTTTAAGCTCCCACATGAATTGCACAAGTGTCCATGGCCCACACACATGTGTTGGACCAATTAAAATTGGACACAAAATGTGTGGGACCATCCAACAAACCACACGGCTACAAGGCCAAATATTGCATGATTTTCAACTTCCAATTATATCACTTTTGGTCCCAAATTTTTCCTAAGTGTCCCATGCAAACAAATTCCAACAACTTATGACTCAAAATCAAATCGAAGGTCAAAAGTCTCAACTTTGTATCCCGGAATGATTTTATCTCCAACCTATCATAATGTGCACAAATGCGGGATATAACAAGAACCATCTTTCTTCCTTACGAATATGACAGGTGCTCCCCATAGCGATGAACCGGGTCTAATAAATCCCTTCTCGAGAAAATCTTTCAACTACGCCTTTAGCTCTTTCAACTCTGCAGGAGCCATTCTATAAGGAGGAATAGATATAGGTTTAGTATCCGGTAGCACATCGATAGCGAAATCAATCTCCCGTTCCGATGGAAGGCCTGGAAGTTCATCTGCAAATACATCTGGGAACTCATTTACTACCAGCACCGATTGAAGGGCCGGTGGCTTTACTTCGGTGTCATGAACCCGGATCAAATGATAAATATAGCCTTTGGCGATCATCTTCCTCGCTTTGAGATAGGAAATAAACCTACCTCTAGGGGATGCTGTGTTACCCTTCCATTCAAGCATTGGTTCGCTCGAAAATTGGAACCGAACTATTTTCGTTCTACAATCCACATTAGCATAGCATGAAGCCAACCAATCCATGCCCATAATCACATTAAAATCCAACATTTTTAGTTCAATCAAATCGGTTGTAGTGTGGCGATCACATACAACCACCACACAATTTTTGTATACCTGTCTAGCTATTACTGGATCACCAACCGGAGTAGATACCTCGAAAGGTTTAATTGGCTCGGGTTTCACCCCAATACGGCCAGCAATATACGGAGTGAAATAAGACAACGTATAACTCGGATCAATCAATGCATAAACATCATGAGAGAATATGGTCAATATACTTGCAAACACATCTGGGGAGGACTCAAGATCCTAGCGTCGGGCTACAGCATAAATATGGGGCTACTGAGGGCCACTTGAACTGGATGCTACCCCTACCACCCTACCACGACTCCGCCGAAATGCGAGGAGTTTATACTACGGGGACACGGACGAAGAAGAACTCCTCGCGATCTCGTAGGTCGAACCCCATGTACCGACCCAACCCGTAGGCGTGACTAGTGCCCGAGCCGGCACCCAAACACATTCATCAAATCCGAATCACATACGGATGGCTTATACGTATACAATTATTAGACGCGCTCAAATTATCTCAAACGTCTCAAACACATCTCAAACACAAACATATGTATATCGAGAGCGGCAAGGCTATTGTTATACCCCGTACTTTGTACGTTGGAGTATTCTAAGTCGGTTGCGACAAGTTAAGAATAAGGTTGTAATTTTTTCCGATTTTGTTAAAAGTACATAAGTTGCATATTCATCTTTTTATTGGTATGGAATGTTAATGGTAAATTTGGAATAAGGAAAATTTGGGACCAAAAGATGAATTATGGAAAGCTAGACATTTCATGAAAATTTGGGGCCAAAAGTGAAGTTGCGGAAACTTAAAATTTATGAAAAGAAAAGTCATGTGGCCATGCACATGACTTGTGAGCCATAGGGCCACATGTGCAAATTATATATGTAGAGAAAGATGACTAATTTAAGTCATCTTCACCATTTCTTCTCCTAGAAATTTCAAGAAACATCAAGAGAAAGAAAAAAAAAAAAGGAGAAAAAACGGCCAAAAATGGCGAAACTTGCCCATGAAATTGATCATGAAAAATTGTTTGCTTCAAGCTTTTCTACTAATTGTAAGGTCCTCGTCAATGGGGTAGTTGTTGGAACAAGAAAAGCTTTGTTGTCGCAATTTACCAATTCTAGCCGAGGGAGAAGTTAAGTGGAAGGTAAGATTGAATCATCTTTACATGTTTAATAGGTGTTTGTGCATGTTGTAGTAAGTGGAAATGGATGAAATTCATGGAAATATGGAAGTTGGTATGTGGCCATGTAAATGTGTTGTTTGTAGAATATGATGAACTAATTTTATTTAGTATATTTTGGTTGTTGTTGTCATGGATTATGTGATGAGAATGAAGGTATTGAATGATTCGAGTTGAAGTTGTAATTGTTGTGTTGTGGCTGTGTATGCGTGGTGTAAGGTAGAAGTGAAGAACTAATTTCATTTGGTATGTTTAGGATGTTGTGTTGTAGATTCTATGTTGTAAAATGAAGGCTTAATGGTTCAAAGTGAAGTTGAAATCATGTGGTCAAGTTGGAACCTAATGTGATCTTAATATGGTTTCTTGTATTTTTGAGATTAATGTTGTTAAAGTATGGATTGTTAGTATGGTTTATGAATTTGGAAGAAAAGAAATGCGTTGTTGATATTTCTTTGAACTTGGAAGGTTTTGGGTTGCCTTATGTTTTGGTTGAGTTGTTTTGAATAATTTTATGGATTGTTGAAAATGTTATTGAATCATGTTTGAATGGTTTTGGATTGGTATTTGAACGCGTGGGCAATGATGTTGGGTTGATTATATATGTTGATTTGAACGTAATTGGAATGTCGTCGCATTGTGAGAAAAAAAGGTTGTTGATGTTAAAGTGCGTTTTGAATTAATGGTTGATGTTGTTAGAATGTTTGTTGGTATTGTTGTTGATGAATTTGGCCGAGTTGGGGTGTTGAATTTACAGGGAAAATGCTGCCCAAATTTTTGTAAATAAAGTGCGAGCTTAAAATGGGATTCCGAGGTGCCTATGACTGATGTTTAGTGTCTAATTACGTGTTGTAGATTTTGAGAAGCCAAGACTTGAGTTTGGATTAGCTTAGGAAGCAATTAAGGTATGTAAAGCTTACCTTTCCTTCTTTTGGCATGTCTTAGATATGGCTAGGTTGTTATGAGCTTCGGGGGTAATTCTATTCTTAAAAATCTGAGCACGTTTATGAGTTGTATTTGCTTTTGATGTTGGCATCCTTATATGGTCAAGCTATGGTTTATACGTCTTTTGTATGACTAAGTTTCAAAAGTTGCATAAAAGTTTGGTTTTTAAAAGAGTTTTGTTCCTAAATGATTCGAAAACTACGAAAGTCCGTAACTTTCACAAACGTAACCGGATCGCTTTGATATGCTCAAAAATGATTCTATGACGTATGATGACTTAAATTTTTATGGGCGGGCCCGACTTGAGTCGACATCCCTCCGTGGGCCCCGCGACTTTCATTATGTACTTTTGACGATTTTTGAAAGGATATGATATGACTATTATTCCGATTTCAAGTACGATATGTTTACTTATCTTTTGAGTTAGTAATAATGATTCGGTAACATATGATGACTATGATTTTCGTAGGCGGGCCTGGATGGGGCTGACGCTCGTCCGTGGGTCTCACGATCTTCTTCTGTACAGTTCTGATGGATTTTTGAAAGAAATCAATATGACTTCCTTTCCGACCCTCGAGTATGATTATATATTTGTCTGTTGAGTCTGAAATAATGATTCGTATACTTATGATTCCGATACGTAACTATGGTTTCTGAAGTTCGATTTGATATGTTCCCGAGTGACATTCGGAAGAAAGTTTGTTTTGACTACCGAAGCTTGGCTTATAAACAACGATGCGTGTTTGATTACTCTATTGAGTTTTTGTGAATGTTTGGCATTGCGTATGATTTCCGATTCGGTCGTGCGTGCATTTGTTATTACTTCTTTTAATAGGATCCCGAGCCGTTATGTTTGTGCGCACTATGTTATATTCCGAAGTATGGTGTGATTTTCGAAGTATGATGTGATTTTCGAAGTATGATGTGATATGATATATGATGTGATACGAGTATGATGTGTTCGAGAGGTATACAATATTGACCGTATGACTGTTGTGGCGCCCAGATGGAGTGGCGACCACGTTCCGTCCGTCGGGTCCCATTACGGACCGTATGATATGATATGATATGATATGATATGATATGATATGATATGATATGATATGATATGATATGTGATATGATATGTGATAATATGACGATATGATTCGATTTACCGAGTCCCTCACTAGAGGGCCGGGTACGTATGTTTATGATTATTATGTTATATGGATCGGGCCGTACGTTCCTCGATTATTATGTTGTATATGGATCGGGCCGTGCGTTCCTCGCATTATTATACTATATATGGATCGGGCCGTACGTTCCTCGCATTATTATACTATTTATGGATCGGGCCGTACGTTCCTCGGCATTCGGTTAATGTCAGCTCATATGATATGTTTGATTTTCCGTATATACGAGACAGAAATGTTTTTCAAAAGAAAGCGAAGCATTTTGACATTCTGATTATCCTATTTGTCTTCTGAACCCCTTATGTATGATTTGTATGTCAGATGTAAGTACTTTGGTATTCGGGTTATTACGCTCACTTTCTGTACTCCTGACTTCGGTTATGATTTCGTTTTTTTTATTTTCGGCTTTGCATACTCGACATATTCCGTACCGACCCCCCTTTTCTTTGGTTTCATTTCATGCCGCAGTACCCACGGATGAATAGATGTTAGCGAAGATGTTCCTACTGGATTGGCGAGCTCCATTTCTCCGAGTGCCGCCGATGTCGAATGCTTTTGTGTATGGTATCTCGGAGTTAAGTAGAGACTTTGCGGACAAAGTGTCGTGTGTGTGATATGTCGCTTTTGTGAGCGAGCCGCGTAAGCCGACGTATTATTATACATTATGTTGCGCATTTGTTTTGTAATCGGCTATGTAAGTAGATATATCGCACGCATTATGTTGCATTCGTTATGACTGCATAGATTTTATTTGATTTGAAAAAGACGAAAAGTATGATGTTCTTTGAAAATTTTCCTTTTGCATTTTGACACGTTTTGCGGGCCCGATGATTATGTGTATTACGAAAGTCTCGCGGGTTCGCGCTCGGCCCTAGTGTAAGGGTCGGTGCCCATCACACCCCATCGGATTAAGGTGTGACAAATTGGTATCGGAAGCAGCCTCGTCCTAGGGGTTGTCGCAAAGTCGTGTCAAAAGTAGAAGTCTTGTTTATGGTGTCGCGCGCCATATTTATAAACAAGGCTACGAGGCATCTAGGGTGGTTACTCTTCGTTCACATCCGAGATCGTGCCATAGAGCCAAGTCATATAATGAGACTTTTGATACTAATCTTGATTTCGAGGCGGTAATAACGACACCGATGGAAGGAAGTGATTGATGATGTTGGAAGCTACAAAGTACGCAGTAAGTAAAGGTATGAAAGATATATGTTGGGTAAGATATCGAAGTACGATTGAAATGCAAGTTGAAGATTAGAGGGGAAAAGTAAACAAGAAAGTGTTGTTGTGCCGTTTGAGTTGGGCATACGAGGTATGTTTATCATTTGTGTACTGTTGATGATATTAGGAGACCTGTGTGGCTGCGATATGATATGATATGTGTATATGTATTTTGGCCCTGTGAGGCATTGTTGGTATTTCCTGTGTACAGGTTTTGAGATAGTAAGGAATATAGAGGAAACTCTGTCAAAATTTTTCCAGAAATAAAGAGAAAATGAGATATGGGTTGTAATGCGACTTGAAAGGCCGTGTCCACCGTAATGGTAGAATTTGAGTAAGTTGCGAGTATGGCTGACCTCGAGAAAGAAGTAATAGTATGATTAAGACAAGAGTAAGGAGGAAAAGAATTGTGATAGATATGGATATATTGATAAGAAACCTTGCAAGATATTAAGGATAAAGTGGATTAGAAAGGGGTAAAAAGTTAAGAAGTGTTATATTATGGGATTGGTTACAAATAAGATATAACGTGAATATAATGGGGATTGTTATGAAAATAAGTGAAGCCTAGTGTGAAAGTGGTCAAGGCTATGATGTGATCTATGTAGCTAGAATACAAAGGCAAGTGTGAAACGGAAAAACAAGCTATGGAATGAATAAGGAAGGGTAGAGTTAAAGATTAAGAGGCGACAGGAGATAATGTGCCTAGAATGTTACAAGTTGAGTAAAGGGAATTACAAGAAGGAAAAGTTTAAATCGAGATCCTTAAGACCCCATACGACTAGTTGAACATTCGAGGACGAATGTTCTAAAGGGGAAAGGATGTTATACCCCGTACTCTGTACGTTGGAATATTCTAAGTCGGTTGCGACAAGTTAAGGATAAGGTTGTAATTTTTTCCGATTTTGTTAAATGTACATAAGTTGCATATTCATCTTTTTATTGGTATGGAATGTTAAGGGTAAATTTGGAATAAGGAAAATTTGAGACCAAAAGATGAATTATGGGAACCTAGTCATTTCATGAAAATTTGGGGCCAAAAGTGAAGTTGTGAAAACTTAAAATTCATGAAAATAAAAGTCATGTGGCCATGCACATGACTTGTGGGCCATAGGGCCAGATGTGCAAATTATATATGTAGAGAAAGATGACTAATTTAAGTCATCTTCACCATTTCTTCTCCTAGAAATTTCAAGAAACATCAAGAGAAAGAAAAAAAAAAAAAAAAAGGAGAAAAACGGCCAAGCAATGGCCGAAATGGCCCATGAAATTTCATCAAAAAATTGTTTCTTCAAGCTTTTCTACTAATTGGAAGGTCCTCGTCAACGTGGAGTAGTTGTTGGAACAAGAAAACCGCTTGTTGTCGCAATTTACCAATTCTAGCCGAGGGAGAAGTGAAGTGGAAGGTAAGATTTAATCATCTTTACATGTTTAATAGGTGTTTGTGCATGTTGTAGTAGATGGAAAAATGGATGAAATTCATGGAAATATGAAAGTTGGTGATGTGGCGTGTATATGTGTTGTTTGTATAATATGACGAATAATTTTATTTAGTATATTTGCGTTGTTGTTGTCATGGATTATGTGATTTTATGAAGGAATTGAATGATTTGAGTCAAGTTGTAATGGGGGTGTGTCAGTGGCCGTGTATGTGTGGTGTAAGGTATGAAGAACTAATTTCATTTGGTATGTTTAGATGTTGTGCTGTAGATTCTATATTGTAAAATGAAGGCTTAATGGTTCAAAGTGAAGTTGAAATCATGTGGGCTGTTTTGGAACCTAATGTGATCTTAATATGGTTTCTTGTATTTTTGATATTAATGTTGTTAAAGTATGGATTGTTAGTATGGTTTATGAATTTGGAAGAAAAGAAATGCGTTGTTGATATTTCTTTGAACTTGAAGGTTTCGGTTGCCTTATGTTTTGTTGAGTTGTTTTGAATAATTTTGTGGATTGTTGGAAATGTTATTGAATCATGTTTGAATGGTTTTGGATTGGTATTTGAACGCGTGGGCAATGATGTTGGTTGATTATATATGTTGATTTGAACGTAATTGGAATGTTGTCGCATCGTGCGAAAAAAAGGTTATTATGTTAAAGTGCGTTTTGAATTAATGGTTGATGTTGTTAGAATGTTTGTTGGTATTGTTGTTGATGAATTTGGCCGAGTTAAATTCTCTGGTGTTGAATTTACTGGGAAATGTCGCCCAAATTTTTGTAAATAAAGTAGCTTAAAATGGGATTCCGAGGTGCCTATGACCGATGTTTGGTGTCTAATTATGTGTTGTAGATTTTGAGAAGCCGAGACTTGAGTTTGGATTAGCTTAGGAAGCAATCAAGGTATGTAAAGCTTACCTTTCCTTCTTTTTGGCATGTCTTAGATATGGCTAGGTTGTGATATGTTATGAGCTTCTGGGTAATTCTATTCTTAAAAATCCGAGAACGTTTATGAGTCGTATTTGCTTTTGATGTTGGCATCCTTATATGGTCAAGCTATGGTTTATACGTCTTTTGTATGACTAAGTTTCAAAAGTTGCATAAAATTTTGGTTTTTAAAAGAGTTTTGTTCCTAAATGATTCCGAAAACTACGAAAGTCCGTAACTTTCACAGACAGAACCGGATCGCTTCGATATGCTCAAAAATGATTCTATGACGTATGATGACTTAAATTTTTGATTTCCATGGGCGGGCCCGACTTGAGTCGACACCCTTCCGTGGGCCCCGCGACTTTCATTATGTACTTCTGACGATTTTTGAAAGGATATGATATGACTATTATTCCGATTTCAAGTACGATATGTTTACTTATCTTTTGAGTTAGTAATAATGATTCGGTAACATATGATGACTATGATTTTCGTAGGCGTGCCCGGATGGGGCTGACGCTCGTCCGTGGGTCCCGCGATCTTCTTCTGTACAATTTTGATGGCTTTTTGAAAGAATTCAATATGACTACCTTTCCGACCCTCGAGTATGATTATATATTTGTCTGTTGAGTCTGAAATAATGATTCGTATACTTATGATTCCGATACGTAACTATGGTTTCTGAAGTTCGATTTGATATGTTCCCGAGTGACATTCGGAAGAAAGTCTGTTTTGACTACTGTTTGGATTATAAACAACAGCCTGTTTGATTACTCTATTGAGTTTTTGTGAATGTTTGGCATTGCATATGACTTCCTACGATTCTGCTCGTGCATTCTGTTATTACTTCTTTCGCCGGATCCCGGCCGCTATGTCGTGCGCACTATGTTATATTCCGAAGTATGATGTGATTTTCGAAGTATGATGTGATTTTCGAAGTATGATGTGATATGATATATGATGTGATACGGAGTATGATGTGTTCGGAGGTATACAATATTCCGAAATATGATGTGTTGTGGCGCCCAGATGGAGTGGCGACCACGTTCCGTCCGTCGGGTCCCATTACGGACCGTATGATATGATATGATATGATATGTGATAATATGACGATATGATTCGATTTACCGAGTCCCTCACTAGAGGGCTGGGTACGGTATGTTTATGATTATTATGTTATATATGGATCGGGCCGTACGTTCCCGCATTATTATGTTATATATGGATCGGGGCCGTACGTTCCCGCATTATTATACTATTTATGGATCGGGCCGTACGTTCCTCGCATTATTATACTATTTATGGATCGGGCCGTACGTTCCTCGGCATTCGGTTAATGCACGTCACATACGATATGTTTGATTTTCCGTATATACGAGACGTAAATGTTTTTCAAAAGAAAGCGAAGCATTTTGACATTCCGATTATCCTATTTGTCTTCCGAACCCTTATGTATGATTTGTATGTCGATGTAAGTACTTTGGTATTCGGTTATTATGCTCACTTTCTCGTACCCTGACTTCGGTTATGATTTCGTTTTCTGTATTTTCGGCTTTGCATACTCAGTACATATTCCGTACTGACCCCTTTTCTTCGGGGGCTGCGTTTCATGCCGCGCAGGTACCCACAGATGAGTAGGTGATGTTAGCAGAAGATGTTCCGGCTGGATTGGCGAGCTCCATTTCCTCCGGAGTGCTGCCGGTGTCAGAATGCTTTTGTATGGTATCTGGAGTTAAGCTAGAGACTTTGCAGACAGTGTCGTGTGTGTGATATGTCGATTTGGCGAGAGCGGTCGCATAGCGCGACATATTATTATGCATCATGCCGCAGTATTTGTTTTGTAATCGGCTATGTAAGCCGATATATCGACGCATTATGTTACGGATTCGTTATGACTACGATTTTATTTGATTTGAAAAAGACGAAAAGTATGATGTTCTTTGAAAATTTTCCTTTTTTGCATTTTGACACGTTTTAATGCCGGGCCCGATGATTATGTGTATTACGAAAGTCTGCGGGTTCGCTCGGCCCTAGGTAAGGGTCGGGTGCCCATCACACCCTATCGGATTAAGGGTGTGACAGCTATCAAATAGCGCACGGCCCAAAACATATACAAATGCAAGCCGACAAGGCTGCCACGGCGAATGGGATCGCCCAGAACATATATCATACAAACACACCCGTACGTAATAGGCACAACCCACATATACGTCTACGTACCTCTAAACCAACGGAATCATATGACGGGACAGGGCCCCGCCGTACCCCTGAACAAACTCATACATATGCATCGAACGAATATATACCAAAATGTGGGCTCCGGAATAAGGGGAGCACTCCAAACAGCAGAAAAGGGTGTCCTAGACTGGCGGATCACCGAACTGTACGTCTGTACCTGCGGGCATGAAACGCAGCCCCCGAAGAAAGGGGGTCAGTACGAAATATGTACTGAGTATGCAAAACAGAAGATATAGTAAACAAATCTGAGTCATAGTCGAACAGAAGTACAGAAAGTAAATGCATATCCAAAATATCAAAATGTTTACTTTTGAAATACAAATCATGCATGGGAGCTCGAAAATATGGTCGCCCGCCCGTCGATGGCGCCATAACACAACAGTAACACCGTAAAAGTTTCAAATCTCCGTATCCCCGTCACATATCATAACACAACATAACGCCATACACAAGATAACACAAAATATAAGCGGAACCCGGCCTAGCGAGGCTCGGTGAACCATAACACAGCATAACACCGGAGTATATCATAGTGCGCACGACAACAGAACCGGCCCGGGACTCGGTGAAAGATACAACAGAATGCACGAGCAGAGTCGTGAGTAACCATATGCATAAAAATTCATTATCATAGACTCAAAAGATAAGTAAAATAACCATACTTAAAATCGGAATAATAGTCATATCATAATCTGTCAAAAGTCACCAGAAGTACGTAAAGGAGAGTCGCGGGACCCACGCACGAGTGTTGACCCGAGCCGGGCCCGTCTATGGAAAACATACTCATCATACGCCATACAATCACCTACGAACATATAGAGGCAATCCGAGCCTTTCTGTGAAAGTTACGGTCGTTCATAGTTACGGAACTCTTTAAAAACAGAACTTTTTATGCAACATTTGAAAACCAAATTTTTCGGAGACATAAGGGCCAATATTTCATCACATCAAACATACGAATTCCAAGAGACAATTAAGAGTCATAAACATGCTCGGATTGCGAGAATAGAATTTCCTCGAGGATCGTGTCATAGCCTATTTGTAACTAAGGCATGCCAAAAGAAGAAAGGGTTGAGCTTTACATACCTCGTCCGCTCTCAACGCTAATCCAAACTCAAGCTAATCCCAACCTACACCTCGGGCTCCCCAAGGTCTACAAATACGTCATAATATGCCAAACATTAGCCATAGGCATTTAGGCATTTAATTCCAAATTAGCACTTAATTCTACAGAAATTTGGGCAGCATTTCCTGTCACGACCCAACCCCGTAGGCCGTGACTAGTGCCCGAGCTGGGCACCCAAACACATTCACAAATCCGAATCACACACAGATAGCTTATACAGACACAATTATCAAACGCTGTCTCAGATTATATCAAACTGTCGCAAACACATCTCAAACACAACCGTATATATATCAAAAGCCGACAAGGCTATCAAATGGCGCATCGGCCCAAAACATGTGTACAAATGCAAGCTCGACGAGGTCGCTTGCCGAATGGAATTGCCCGGAACATATAACATACAAACACAACGTACGTAATGGGCATAACCCACATACGTGTCCACCCTCTAAACAGACAAAACGAATCATATGACGGCAGGGCCCCGTCGTACCCCTAAACAAATATATACAAATGCAACGAACGAGTGTATACCAAAAGTGGGCTGCGGAATAAGGGGAGCACTCCAAACAGCAGAAAACGGTGTCCTAGACTGGCGGATCACCAAACTGTACGTCTGTACCTGCGGGCATGAAACGCAACCCCCGAAGAAAGGGGGTCAGTACGAAATATGTACTAAGTATGCAAAGCAGAAGATATAGTAAACAAATCTGAGTCATAGTCGATACAGAAGTACTGAAAGTAAATGCATATCCAAAATATCAAAATGTTTACTTTTGAAATACAAATCATGCATAGGGCTCAGAAAATATGGTCGCCCGCCCGTCGATGGCGCCATAACACAGCGTAACACCAGAAAGTTTCAAATCTCCGTATCCCCGTCACATATCATAACACAGCATAACGCCATACACGCCGCATAACACAAAATATAAAGCGGGAACCCGGCCCTCTAGCGAGGGCTCGCGAACCATAACACAGATAACACCGAGTATATCATAGTGCGCACGACAACGGAACCGGCCGGGACTCCTGAAAGATACAACAGTAATGCACGAGCGAGTCGTGAGTAACCATATGCATAAAAATTCATTATCATAGACTCAAAAGATAAGTAAAATAACCATACTTAAAATCGGAATAATAGTCATATCATAATCTGTCAAAAGTCACCAGAAGTACGTAAAGGAGAGTCGCGGGACCCACGCACGGGTGTTGACCCGAGCCGGGCCCGTCTATGGAAAACATGCTCATCATATGCCATACAATCACCTACGAACATATAGGCAATCCGAGCCTTTACGTGAAAGTTACGGTGGCTTCATAGTTACTAACTCTTTAAAAACATAACTTTTATGCAACATTTGAAAACCAAATTTTTTAGGAGACATAAGGGCCAATATTTCATCACATCAAACATACGAATTCCAAGAGACAATTAAGAGTCATAAACATGCTCGGATTGCGAGAATAGAATTTCCTCGAGGATCGTGTCATAGCCTATTTGTAACTAAGGCATGCCAAAAGAAGAAAGGGTTGAGCTTTACATACCTCGTCCGCTCTCAACGCTAATCCAAACTCAAGCTAATCCCAACCCTACGCCTCGGGCTCCCCAAGGTCTACAAATACGTCATAATATGCCAAACATTAGCCATAGGCATTTAGGCATTTAATTCCAAATTAGCACTTAATTCTACGAAATTTGGGCAAGATTTCCCGTCACGACCCAACCCCCGTGGCCGTGACTGTGCCCGAAAGTGGGCACCCAAACACATTTACAAATCCGAATCACACACAGATAGCTTATACGGACACAATTATAAAACGCCGTCTCGTATTATATCAAAAGCTCGTCGCAAACACATCTCAAACACAACCGTATATATATCAAAAACGCAAGGCTATCAAATGGCGCATCGCCCAAAACATGTACAAATGCA
>NW_026717174.1:0-15740 GCF_029784015.1 Lycium ferocissimum | reverse complement strand
ACAAATTTTTCCCCGTTTCCAAATTTGCCCTCCGTCTTTCTCCATATTTCCATGGGTCGTATTGCGAATTTTCCTTTTATGCCCTTGACCTTTCTTACAATTTCCGCTTCTAAATCCTTTATAGGCAACTCATATGCCAAACAAAATAAAATGTGGCCTTGCTTATCGTCCTCCCGCGATTATCTCAAACTATTCGATTGCACAACAATGCGGGATATAACAATTTCAAATCTCCGTATCCCCGAACACAACACATCATCACAACACATCATAAGCCATATCACAAAGATAACTCCATAAACGGAACCGGCCCTGGCGAGGTCTCGGGAACCGTAACACAGCATAGCTCCGGAATATATATATCATAATGCGCACGACAACAAAACCGGCCCGGGAACCGGCGAAAGATGTACCAACAAACCGCACGAGCAGAGTCGTGAGTAACCATATGCATAAAATCATTATCATAAGTTCAAAAAGTAAGTAAAATGACCATACTTGGAAATCGGGAAAATCGTCATACCAAACTCTTCCAAAGTACAAACGAAGGTCGCGGGACCCACGGACGAGTGTCAACCCGAGCCGGGCCCGCCTATGGAAATCATACTCATCACACGTCATACAACCTCCCACGACGATATCGAGGCAATCCGAGCCCTTAGTCGAAAGTTATGAGCGTTCAAGTTTCAACATCGTTTAAGAATAAAACTCTTTTGAAAAACCAAGTTTTTTATGCAACTTTAAAATCATTTTTTTCCAACAACATCAAAACCAATATTTTCCCACATCAACATACGAGTACCAAAAGACAAACGCGAATCATAGACATGCTCGGATCATGAGAATGGAATTTCCTCGAGGCTAGTATCGTAGCCTATATTAAACTAAGACATGCCAAAAGAAAGAAGAGTTAAGCTTTACATACCTCGCTTGCACCCAACGCTAATCCAAATCAAACTTATATCTCGAATTCCCCAAGATCTACATGACATCAACAAATACCAACGTCAACCAAGCATTTAGAAGTTCATTTCCAAATAACACATAATCCTACGGAAAATTGGGCAGCACTTCCTTTATAAATGGACCAACCCCGAGAATTCAACTCGGCCAAATTCAACAACACAACAAACCAACAATCATTCCAACAATATCCACAATCAATTCGAAACGCATTCGAACATTAAAAATCCTTCTCCACACATTCCAACAATATTCCAATTATACTTACTATAACTACATACTTACAAACCAACATGTAATCAAACTAACGCATATTCAATTATCGATCCAAAACCACTCAAACAACATTCAAGAACTCTTTAAACAATACACACAATCTTTCCAACAATCCAACAAACACTCCAATCCACCCGAAATAGTCCCCAAACCCGAGAACCTCAACTCTAATACATTCCTCGATTTCAAATCGTGATTTACTTCAACAATCCACACTCTAACCATGCCATTTCCATAAACATAAAAATCACACTAAATACACAAAATCCTCCAAAACAGCCCATACACTTACAATACCAATTTGAATCATTAAACTCTTATTTCCAACATAGAATTCTCATAACAATAACAACCAAAATTCCAAGGAAACTTAATTCATTTCTTGACACACACAAGAGGCCATATTCGGCCAACCTCACATACACACATATTAATGATTTTCATTTGTTTCAACACTCTACAATAACCAAACATGCTACATAAAACTCATACACCAACTTTAACACAACACACACATACACGGCCAAACCACCATACACACGGCTTCAACTTCAAATACCAAACTTTCATGAATTTCATCCATAACAACATACAACAACACACACAAACCTTTCATAACTCATAAAACAAGATTAGAATTTACCTTTCTTCACAAATCCTCAACTTGTCCAAAGTTGGCCAAGGATGAAAACGAACAATCCAACGCTTGAAACAACACCTCCACGTTACTAAGCACCCTCAAATTAGTAGGTTTGCATCAAAGAAATAATTTTAGGAAGGCTTAATCTTGGTCTTGAATTTGGAAGCTCTTGGCCGAATGGGGTGTTTTCTCTAAGGTTCTTGATTTTTTTTAAGTCTTGAAAGATGAAATAAATGGTCCCTTAGTCATCTCTTATATTTCATCTAATAGCCAACCATGTGGCCATGGCCCACCCTAAGGTGGCCGGCCACATGGCTTCTTTTCTTTCCTCAACTTCTTTCAATAATTGGCAACTTTCACAAATTCCATCTTTGGTCCCGAACTTTCTTAAATGTTTCCATACCAATAACATCATACATACTTAGGTCTTACGACAAAATCGAAGGTCACACGTCCCGACTTCGTACCCCGGAATGGTCTTAATCCTAACTTTTCATAGTTAACCCGAATCGTCTCGTCGCTCAAAATACGGGATGTAACATTCAACTCGGCCAAATCATCAACAACAATACCAACAATCATTCTAACAACATCAATAATTAATTCAAAACGCATTCTAATGTTAGTAACTCCTTTCTACACACTTGGCAACATTCCAATTATATTCAATTCGACTACATACATTCAAACCAACATCAACGCTCACATGATCAAGTACTAATCTGAAACCATTTAATCAAGATTCAAGAACACTTCAAACAATTACACAATATTCAAAACAACCCAACCAAAGCACCATTTCACCCGAAACCACCCCAAACCCGAGAGCAACAACAACAACACATTCCTCTCTCCCAAATTCATGAACTACACCAACAATCCACACGTTAACAATGTCATTCTCATAAATATAAAATCTACATTAAAATCACGTTAACTTCCAAAACAGCCCGCAAAAATTACAACATCAACTTGAATCATTAAACTCTCATTATCATCATAAAAACCATAACAACAACAACAACCAAAATACCACATAAACTTAATTCATTCCTTGCCATACAAGGTAGGCCATATTCGGCCACCACCCCCCCACACAAAATTCATGATTTTCATCCATCTCTACACACTACAACATGTACAAACCATCCATAACATATGAAAAAGAAGATTAAACCTTACCTTTTCCACTGAACTTCACAACTTAGCTAGGGTTTGCAAATGATAAAACGAATGGTTTGCTTGCTCCAACAACTATCTCACGTTAAAGAGGACCTTCCAATTGGTTGAATTGCTAGGAGAAAATATTTTTTTGATCACTATTTTTGGACCTTAATTTTTGGTCACCATGGCCGAATGGCTCTCTTGTTCTTCTCCAAGGTTCTCCAAAATTCTAAGTGTGAAAAAGATGATGAATATAGCTAGTAGTCATCTTTTATTTACATATATTAAGCTTCCATGTGGCCCATGGCCCACACCCCATTTGGACGGCCACTTGGCCATTTGATTCATGAAATATTAACTCTCCAAAATTAACTTTTAACCCCAAAATTTTCTTAATATTCCATGCCAATAAATTCATAAGCAACTTATGCCTTAAAACAAAATCGTGGTTAAAAGTCTCTACTTCGTATCCCGGAATAGTCTTGTCCTTAACTTATCACAGTTAGCTCGGATTGTCCCAATGTACAAAATACAGAATATAACATCCTCCCCTCCTTTAGAACATTCGTCCTCGAATGTTAAACTAGCCCTACGGTGTTTTGTAAGCATTTTTGGGGGAGTTTCTTTTATAGATATCACATACAATTCATTCATCAATCAACATAACTAATTAAGGAATTTAGATTACCTGTAGGCATCGGGAATAAGTGGGGATACTTCTTCTTCATCTCCTCTTCGGCTTCCCAGGTCATTTCCTCCCTATTATTATTTCGCCACAACACCTTAACGGAAGTCACATCTTTATTACGCAACCTCCTCACCTGACGATCCAGTATGGCTATAGGCTGCTCCTCGTAGTATAGCTCCTCTGTCACCTGGACATCCTCTGTGGGAAATATCCTGGAAGGGTCACCAATGCATTTGCGAAGCATAGACACATGGAATACTGGATGCACTGCTCCCAAATCAGAAGGTAGATCTAATTCATAGGCAACCTTGCCTATCTTACGGATGATCTGATAAGGCCCAATATATCTCGGACTGAGCTTTCCCTTTTTGCCGAATCTCATAACACCTTTCATGGGTGACACTTTTAGGAATACCCAATCACCAATCTGGAACTCTAAGTGTCGATGTCGATTATCTGCATATGATTTCTGTCGACTCTGGGCTGCTAATAACCATTCCCGAATGACTTTCACTTTATCAACTACTTGCTGGATCATATCTGGGCCAATTAACTTAGTTTCGCCAACATCGAACCAGCCAATCGGTGACCTATATTTCCTGCCATACAGAGCCTCATACGGTGCCATCTGAATGCTAGAATGGTAGCTGATATTATAAGCAAATTCAACAAGTGACAAATGATCGTCCCATCTACCTCTGAAATAAATAACACAGGCCCGCAACATATCTTCTAGCGTCTGAATAGTACGCTCGACCTGTCCGTCAGACTGAGGGTGAAATGCTGTACTAAGACTCTCCTGTGTCCCCAACCCTTCTTGAAATGATCTCCAGAAGTTAGCCGTAAACTGGGCACCTCTGTCAGATATAATAGATATGGGAACTCCGTGAAGTCTTACTATCTCCTTGATATATAACCTGGCACAGTCCTCAGCTGAATACGTAGTCCTGACTGGAAGGAAATGGGCTGATTTTGTCAGCCTATCCACGATAACCCATATGGAGTCATACTTCCGTGGAGTGCGAGGTAAGCCTGTAATGAAGTCCATATTAATTATTTCCCACTTCCAAGTCGGAATCTCCATCTCCTGTAACAATCCACCCGGCTTCTGATGTTCGATCTTGACCTGCTGACAATTTGGGCACTGAGCAACGAACTCGGCTATGTCCCTCTTCACACCATCCCACCAGTACAAGCATCTGAGGTCATGGTACATCTTCGTCGACCCTGGATGAACAGAATAACGGGCATAATGTGCCTCGCCCATAACCTGTCGCCACAGCCCCGCAACCTCAGGTACACATATTCTGCCCCTGTGTAGTAGTACTCCGTCAGGTGTAATCTCAAACGGGGTCTTCTCCTTTTCAATGGCTGCATCTCCGTCATCGTGCGTGCCGAACGGGGTCCTCGTATCGACGTCGCTTTACCTCTTCCATAATAGAGGATTCAACGGCAATTCCTCGAACGAAATCCCGAACCTCCGAATCGGCCGGACGGACTCCAAGACTAGCTAGGCCGATGGATCTCATGAACCATTTCTTTTCTTTTACGATGGCACGTCCGTCAAGCTACCCATAGACTTACGACTGAGTGCATCTGCTACAACGTTGGCTTTCCCAGGATGATATAAAATATCGACATCATAATCTTTTAGCAACTCTAACCACCTCCTCTGCCGCAAATTCAGCTCCTTCTGCTTAAAGATGTACTGGAGGCTTTTGTGATCCGTATAAATATCAACATAAACGCCATATAGATAGTGTCTCCATATCTTCTAGGCATTACCGCTACTAGCTCCAGATCATGAGTAGAATAATTTCTTTCGTGCTTTCTGAGCTGCCGGGAGGCATAGGCTATAACTCTGCCATGCTGCATTAATACGCATCCTAATCCAACACTAGAAGCATCACAATAAATAACATAACCATCTGGTCCCTCAGGAAGAGTCAGAACTGGAGTTGTAGACAACTTCTCTTTCAGCAACTGGAAGTGCGTTCGCACGCATCGGTCCACTGGAACTTAGCCGCCTTCTGAGTTAGCCTTGTTAAAGGCGCTGAAATCGAAGCAAACTTCCCCACAAATCTCCTGTAATATCCCGCTAGTCCCAGAAAGCTACGTACCTCAGTAGGTGTCGTAGGTCTAGGCCAATTCTTTGCGGCCTCGATCTTCTGTGTATCAACTCGGATGCCATCAGCTCCAATAATATGCCCCAAGAATGCAACTGAAGCCAACCAGAATTCATATTTGGAGAACTTAGCATATAATTTCTGGTGCCGGAGCACCCCAAGTACCGCCCTCAGATGATCTGCGTGCTCCTCTTCCGATCGCGAATAAATCAGGATATCATCATTAAACACAATCACGAACATATCCAGGAACGGCTTGAATACCCGGTTCATCAGGTCCATAAACACTGCTGGAGCGTTGGTCAGCCCAAAAGACATCACTCGAAACTCATAATGCCCATATCGGGTCTTGAATGCAGTCTTTGGAATATCATCGTCTCTTGTACCCGCACTGGTAGCCTCGACCGCAGTCTATCTTTGAGAAACACTTAGCGCCCTGTAACTGGTCAAACAAATCATCAATTCTGGGAAGGGGATACTTATTCTTTATGGTTACCTTATTCAGCTGCCTATAATCGATAGACTTCCGCAGCGACCCGTCTTTCTTTCTCAAAAACAATACCAGCGCTCCCCAAGGTGATGTACTGGGCCTAATGAAGCCCTTCTCTAATAAATCCCTCAGCTGCTCCTTTAGTTCCTTCAATTCTACAGGTGCCATTCTGTACGAAGGGATAGATATAGGCTGAGTGTCTGGCAGCACATCTATAGTGAACTCTATCTCCCGCTCAGGAGGAAGACCTGGAAGTTCATCTAGGAATACATCTGGAAATTCATTAACCACTGGAACTGACTGAAGAGTCGGTGCTTCTGCTTTCAAGTCATGTACACGAACCAGATGATAAATATAACCTTTTCAAACCATCTTCCTTGCCTTGAGGTATGAAATAAACTTACCCCTCGGCAATGCTGTATTTCCTGACCACTCTATAACTGGTTCTCCGGGAAATTGGAAACGAACTACCTTCTTCTGACAGTCAACGTTAGCATAACAAGAAGCTAGCCAATCCATACCCATAATAACATCGAATTCAGTCATATCTAGCTCTATCAAATCTACTTTAGTGCAATGGCCATATATAATTACCGAACAGTCTCTATATACCTACCTGGCTATAACAGAATCTCCTACCGGTGTAGCTACCTCAAACGGTTCTATCGGTTCAGGTTTTATCCCAATTTTACTAGCAACAAGGGGAGAAATATACGATAAAGTGGAGCCTGGATCTATCAATGCATATACACCTCGAGAGAAGATCAATAATAAACCTGTAACCACATTAGGTGACGCCTCCTGATCCTGTAGGCTAGCCAAGGCATATATGCGGTTCGAAGGACCGCTAGAACTGGAAGCTCCGCCACGACCTCTACCGCGGCCTCGGGTATGCATACCCCCGCCCCGCCGGGCGCATAGCCACGAAGAGGACGATGAACCCGCAATCGACCCGAGGGCCGAGCCGCACCACCTCGGACTACCCCAAAGCGACAATCTCTCAAGGTGGCCCCGACGGCCACAAGTAAAACAAGCACCCGTGGCACGACAACACTCTCCGTGGTGATATCTCCCACAAGCTATAACACCGAGGTCCGGGTGGCCTCGACCGACCGGAACCTCTCGTCCACCGTGAACCCGAAGCCCCGGAGCTCGACCGCCCCCCGAATACCCCCGCACCGTCCGGTCTCCCGCCCGTGAACCGCGGGGGTGTACCTCCGTGCCGGCCGGGAAGGATATCCACTATACCGTCGCCGAGGCCGCCGCCGAGACTCCCCGGAATAACCAGCTGATCTAGCCCTTTTGGGCTGGCTCCTATCATAATCTCTGTCTGGCTGACGCCCTCTATGTCGGTCCTCCATACCCTGGGCATGTTCCTGTACGCGAGCAATATCCATCCCTGGCTAGGAAGCCATCACCAGACAGCTATCGACCAAGTAACGATCCAGCCCCATCACGTATCGATGCATCCGATCAGTCATATCAGCTACAATAGTGGGTGCATATCTCAGCCGTGAAGTCAAACTCTAAACTCGTACTCGAACACTCCCTACGCCACTGCCTCAGACGCAGGAATCTATCAACTCTGGCCCGCCTCATCTCCGGAGGTAGAAAGTGGCCAAGAAAGGCCTCTGTAAACTCGTCCCATACTGCTGGAGGAGCACCCTCGCCCCTAGACAACTCCCAAGACTCATACCAATTAGCCGCTATATCATACAACTGATATGATGCCAACTCGACAGACTCAGTCTCAGAAGCCTTAATTAGCCGCAACGTATGCTGCATCTGTCTAATAAACTCCTGGGGATCCTCCGCGAGCTTTGACTCGAAGAACTCTGGAGGATTACAAGTCAGGAAATCACGGGCTCTCAAACTATTATGTCTTTCTGCCTGATCACCTCCCAATCCGTGCCTGCGAGCCTACCCTGCCACTAGTCTGGTCAGCAACTGGACCGCATCCCTCATAGCCCTATCCTCCGCCCCCGGGCCGAGGAGGCGGAGGCTCGGCACGGAACCCCGGAGCCGGCGGTGGAGCCGCCCCCGATCTGCGCCTGCCGGGGCCGCCCTATGCTCCTCTCGGGTAGCGGTGGTGTGGCAGCTCGCCGTCGGGAGCACAACCTCGGGGCCGGACGGGCCCTGGTAACTCTCCGGGCCTGGCTAGTCTCTCCAACTGCTGTCGACTTGCACTTCTGGGCAGCTGTCGCTTTCCTCGGAGGCATCGCTGAAAACATAACAAGAATTTAGGGAGGGATCATGTTATACCCCGTACTTTGTACGTTGGAATATTCTAAGTTGGTTGCGACAAGTTATGGACAAGACTTTTAATTTTCGATTTTGTTGATTTTTGTTTTAATGCACAAGTTGCATATTCACCTTTTCATTCGTATGGAGTGTTAAGGGTAAATTTGGAATAAGGAAAAATTTGAGGTTAAAAGTGAATTATGGAAAGTTAAGCATTTCATGAGAATTTGGGGCTAGAAGTGGAATTTTGGGAAACTTGTTATTTTATGAAAATGGCCATATGTGGCCATGTGTGGGATGTGGGCCATAGCCCACATGTGTTAATTATATAAGTGGCAAAAGATGACAATTAAGTCATCTTCATCATTCTTCATTCCTTAGAAATTTTCAAGAACCTTGGAGAAGAGAAAAAGAAAGGGGGAGGTTTGGCCATAGGAGAAAGAAAATGGAAGACCAAAATTCTTCTTCAAAAAATTATTTTCTTCTAGGTTTTCAACTCATTGGAAGGTCCTTATCAACATGGGATAGTTGTTGGAACAAGAAAACCGTTCGTTGTTGGAAACATCATCCTAGCCGAGTGAAGAAATTGAATGGAAAAGGTGAGGTTTAATCTTTCTTACATGTTTTATGGATGACTTGTGCATGTTGTGATATGTAGAAATGAATGAAATACATGAAAGTAGGATGTGGAAGTTGTAATTGTTGTGTTGTGGCCGTGTATGTGTGGTGTAAGGTAGAAGTGAAGAACTAATTTCATTTGGTATGTTTAGGATGTTGTGTTGTAGATTCTATGTTGTAAAATGAAGGCTTAATGGTTCAAAGTGAAGTTGAAATCATGTGGGCTGTTTTGGAACCTAATGTGATCTTAATATGGTTTCTTGTATTTTTGAGATTAATGTTGTTAAAGTATGGATTGTTAGTATGGTTTATGAATTTGGAAGAAAAGAAATGCGTTGTTGATATTTCTTTGGACTTGGAAGGTTTCTGTTGCCTTATGTTTTGGTTGAGTTGTTTTGAATAATTTTGTGGATTGTTGGAAATGTTATTGAATCATGTTTGAATGGTTTTAGATTGGTATTTGAATATGCATGAATGTTGTCGAATTATGTAGAAAGGAGTTATGAATATTAGAATACGTTTGGAATTGCTTATTGATATTGTTGGTGTGGTTGTTGGTATTGTTGTTGGATATTTGGCCGAGTTGAATTCTCGGGGTCGTTGAATTTATAGGGGAGATGCTGCCCAAATTTCTGTGGAATTAAGTGTTAGTGTGGAATTGGATTCCTAAGTGTTTACGGCTAAGGGTTAGTGCCTAATGACGTTGTTGTAGATTGTTGAAAGCCCGAGACTTAAGCTTGACTAGCGTAGGAAGCAAACGAGGTATGTAAAGCTTACCTTTCCTTCTTTTGGCATGTCTTAGATATGGCTAAGTTATGATATGTTATGAGCTTCGGGGGTAGTTCTATTCTTAAAGTCCGAGCATGTTTACGATGCTTATTTGCTTCTTGATGTTGGCATCCGTATATGGTTAAGCTATGGTTTATATGTCTTTGTATGATTGGTTTTCAAATGTTGTATAAAAAAACAAATTGCTTTCAAAAGAGTTTTGTAACTACGAACGTCCGTAACTTTCACAGACAGAACCGGATGGCTTTGATATGCTCGTAAATGATTCTATGACGTATAATGACTATGATTTCCATAGGCGGGCCCGGATTGGGTTGACGCTCGTCCGTGGGTCCCGCGACTTTTCTTTGTATAGTGCTAACGACTTTTTGAAAAGAACTTAATATGACTACCTTTCCGACCCCCGAGTATGATTATATATTTATCTGTTGAGTCCGAAATAAGGATTATTATGTATGTGATTTTGATACGTGACTTGGGTTTTCGAAGTTCGGTTTGATATGTTCCCGAGTGATATTCGGAAGAAAATCTTATTTGACTATTGTTTTGATTTTGAACTAACGGTTCGTTTTGATTATCCTATTGGGTCTTTGTAAGTATTTTGCATTGCATATGATTTCCCCACGATTCTCGCTTTCGTGCATTCTTGTTATTACCTCTTTCGCCGAGTCCCGGGCCGGTATGTTATCGTGCGCACTATGCTATATTCCGAAGTATGATGGGTTTGGAGATATGAAAACCGCTGGGTATTTGTCCGCGGTATGTTGAGTGATATTGACCGCTGGGTACTTGTCCGCGGTATGTTGAGTGATATTGACCGCTGGGTACTTGTCCGCGGTATGTTGAGTGATATTGACCGCTGGGTACTTGTCCGCGGTATGTTGAGTGATATTGACCGCTGGGTATTTGTCCGCGGTATGTTGAGTGATATTGACCGCTGGGTACTTATCCGCGGTATGTCGGGTTTCAGAAATATGAAATCTTCTAGTTCGACGGGTTATGGCGCCATCGACGGCGGGCGACCATATTCTAAGAGCCCTACATGATTTGTATTTTGAAAATAAACACTTTGGTATTTTGGATTGCACTTACTTTACGTATTTCGTTTCGATTATGACTCGATTTGTTTCTCGTATCTTCCGCTTTGGAATACGAAGTATGATGTGGTATGATATATGTATTCGGAATAGGATCGATCGGTTAATGTCACCATATGATATGTTTCTATTTTCCGTATATGTGAGACAAGAATGTTTTTCAAAAGAAAGTTAAGTAAGTATTTTGGCATTCTGATGGTTATATTTGTCTTCTGTACCGCTTATGTATGATTTGTACTTCGGATGCAAGCACTTCGATTTTCCGAATTGTTATGCTCACTTTCTGTACTTCGTACTTCGGTTATGACTTCGTTTTCTGTACCTCCTGCTTTGCATACTCAGTACATATTCCGTACTGACCCCCTTTCTTCGGGGGCTGCATTTCATGTCGCGCAGTACCCGCGTATGAATAGATGATGTTAGCAGAAGATGTTCCAGCTGGATTGGCGAGCTCCATTTCCTCCGGATGCTGCCGAGTCAGGGTGATTTTGTATGGTATCCGAAGTTATGGTAGAGACTTTGCAGACAGCGTCGTGTGTGTGATATGTCAGTTTTGTAAGCGGCTATGTAAGTCGATGTATCATTACGCTTATTGTTACAGATTTGTTATGATTACAGGCTTTATCTAATTTGACAAGATGAAAGGCATGTCTGTTTTCTGAAAAAAAATTCGTTATGTGCCTATGTCATGTTTTGCGGGCCGAGTATGATTATGAGTATTGTGAGAGTCTGCGGGTTCGTTCGGCCCTAAATAAGGGTCGGGTGCCCATCACGCCCTATCGGGAATTAGGGTGTGACAGCTTGATCGCACGATCTAGGATCAGAAGGAAAGATAACATCCTAAATGTCTCGTAGCTTCCGTTTATAGATGTGGTGCACAACACACCGATAAACAAGACTCTACTAGACACAACCTCGTAGACACTCCGAGACGAACCGTCGATACCACTTTTGTCACGACCCAACCCCGTAGGCCGTGACTAGTGCCCGAGCTGGGCACCCGTACATACCCAATAACCGGAATCAGCATACAAATACTTACACATATACAAAGATCATACGTAGTCTCCAAATTGTCGCATGGACAAGCATATATATCACAGAAGCCGGCAAGGCTAATATACACAATACACCAAAATGTATATACATGCAGCCGACAAGGTTGCCACGCGAGCGGGACCGCCCAAAACATAAAACATGCGAACACGACGAACGAATATACACAACCCACATATATGTCTACAGACCTCTAAGAGTAACAACGGAATCATATGACGGGACAGGGCCCCGCCGTACCCCTGAATAAACACATACATATACAACAAAAGAGTCTTTACCAAAATATAGGCTCCGGAACAAAGGAGCACTCTAAAGTAGCAGGATAGGTGTCCTAGGCTGGCGGATCACCAAGATGGGCGTCTGTACCTGCAGGCATGAAACGCAAACCCCGAAGAAAGGAGGTCGGTACGGAATATGTGCGACTATGCAAAGTATGAAATACGAAATGTAATCATAATCGAAACAAGAAGTACGGAAAATAAGTACAATATCCGTAATACCAAAATATTTACTTTTTAAAACACAAATCATGCATGGGGCTCGGGAATATGGTCGCCCACCCGTCATTGGCGCCATAACACATCATACTCCGAAGATTTCATATCTCCGAAACCCGACATATACCATAACACATCATAACGCCATAACACATCATAACACCAGAATATAACTGGAACCCGGCCCTTTAGCAAGGGACGCGGCGAACCATAACACATCATACTCCGAAATGTAGCATAGTGCGCACGATAACATAACCGGCCCGGGACTCGGCGAACGATGTAACAACAAGATGCACGAGCAGAGTCGTGAGTAACCATATGCATAAAAATCATCATTACAGACTCAACAGATAAGTAAGTAGTCCACACTCGGGGGTTAAGATGATGGTCACATTAAGTTCTTTCAGAAATTCGTTAGAACCAAACATAGAAAAGTCTCGGGGGCCCACGGACAAGTATCAACCCAATCCGAGCCCGCCTGTGAAAGTTAGAGATATTATTCATTATAGAATCTCCTACGAACGTTTCGAAGCGATCCGAGCTCGTCTATGGAAGTTACGGTCGTTCGTAGTTACGGAATCTTTTAATAACAAAATTCTTTATGTAACTTTTGAAATCCAATCATATAAAACGTAAGAACCTTAGTTCGACTACATTAAGAGAGTCAACTTTAAGAAGCGAATAAGAATCGTATACAAGCTCGGATCTTAAGAATGGAATTACCCCGAGGCTCGTATCATAGCCTACTTACCACTAAGACATGCCAAAAGAAAGAAGGGTTAGGCTTTACATACCTCGTTTGCTTCCTAAGCTAATCAAAACTCAAGTCTCGGGCTCCCCAAGATCTACAACAACGTCATTAATTGCCAAACATTAGCTATAGGTACTTATGAATGCAATCCCAAGCTAGCACTTTATTCTACAGAAATTTGGGCAGCATTTTCCCTATAAATTCAACAACCCCGAGAATTCAACTCGGCCAAATCATCAAAAACAATACCAACAATCATTCTAACAACATCAATAACTAATTCAAAACGCATTCTAACGTTAGTAACTCCTTTCTACATGGCAACATTCCAATTATATTCAATTCGACTACATACATTCAAACCAACATCAACGCTCACATGATCAAGTACTAATCCGAAACCATTTAATCAAGATTCAAGAACACTTCAAACAATTCGCACAATATTCAAAACAACCCAACCAAAGCACCATTTCACCCGAAACCACCCCAAACCCGAGAGCAACAACAACAACACATTCCTCTCTTCCAAATTCATGAACTACACCAACAATCCACACGTTAACAATGTCATTCTCATAAATATAAAATCTACATTAAAATCACGTTAACTTCCAAAACAGCTCGCAACAATTACAACATCAACTTGAATCATTAAACTCTCATTATCATCATAGAACCCATAACAACAACAACCAAAATACCACATAAACTTAATTCATTCCTTGCCATACAAGGTAGGCCATATTCGGCCACCACCACCCCACACAAAATTCATGATTTTCATCCATCTCTACACACTTCAACATGTACAAACCATCCATAACATATGAAAAGGAAGATTAAACCTTACCTTTTTCACTCAACTTCACAACTTAGCTAGGGTTTGCAAATGATAAAACGAATGGTTTGCTTGCTCCAACAACTATCTCACGTTAAAGAGGACCTTCCAATTGGTTGAATTGCTAGGAGAAAATATTTTTTTGATCACTATTTTTGGACCTTAATTTTTGGTCACCATGGCCGAATGGCTCTCTTGTTCTTCTCGTGGTTAAAAGTCTCTACTTCGTATCCCGGAATAGTCTTGTCCTTAACTTATCGCAGTTAGCTCGGATTGTCCCAATGTCAAAATACGGAATATAACATCCTCCCCTCCTTTAGAACATTCGTCCTCGAATGTTAAACTAGCCCTACGGGGTTTTGGGGATGCATCACAATAGACAGCGAAATCCTTAACCTCCACAAGTAATGCTAAGATCGGGGCTGTAGTCAAAAGAAGCTTGAGCTTCTGAAAGCTCTCCTCACGATCATCCGTCCACTGGATGGGAACATCCTTCTGAGTCAATCTGGTCAAGGATGAAGCAATAGCAGCAAAACCCATCACAAAGTGACGGTAATAAATAGCCAAACCCACAAAACTATGAATCTCAGTAATAGCAGTGGGTCTCGCCCAACCCCTCATAGCCTCAATCTTCTGTGGATCAACCATAATCCCATCCTTAGACACAACCTAGCCCAAGAATGCTGCGGTACGAACCGAACTCACACTTAGAAAATTTAGCAAACAGGCTATGTTTCTTTAACAACCCAAGAACAGAACGAAGATGGCTCTCATTGTTACACCCCAGAAAATTTCGCGTTACTAAGGTTGTAGATGGCTTAATGTGAGCTCAAGGAGGAGCAAATATTACAAGTATAAAGGATGAAATTCTACTGTATTAGCATGAGGCTAGCATGAGTATGATATTTGGAATTTGTACGGATGATTGGAATGATACGTTAAAAGATATAGCCCTCGTAACCGTAAGTCGAGAAATTGGGGCCCACATGATGGGATTTTTATAAAGGACATATGAAAATTTATATGGAAAATATATGTAAAGTTAAGCACAACTCAAGAAGGACCCTTGAGCCAAATCCAAGTGTAAGCTCTCCAAAAAGATGTTTTTAAGTTACATTTTCGGGTGATCTAACTTCGGGAGGCCATAACCCCATCATTATTTAGGAATTTGGGAAAACTTCAAACATAAAAGTTGTAGATAATTGAATTAGATTTCCAACCATAGGTCTTGGGCCTTACACACGACCTAGGGATAAAACGTTATAGACATTTTAAGATAGAAAGGTCAAGTCATAGGTTGGCTCGGCCCAACCCGACTCCAAGTCGGGTCGGCCCACTTCCCTTGCTATTTAAGGGATGTTTTAACCCTTATCATCCTCATTACATACCAAAAAGTCTAGAACATGGTAGAGAGAGAGTGAGGGGAGTTTAGAGAGATAAAGCAAGGGTTCAATCAAGTTCGAGGCCCCGAATAGCGAGGCTCGTGAAGGATAAAGT
>NW_026717173.1:0-15810 GCF_029784015.1 Lycium ferocissimum | reverse complement strand
AAGAACTACGATTAGGCTACGAGGGAATTCAAATCGCATTCTAAAGTTAGTAACTCCTTCCTAAATAATCTGACGACATTTTCTTTACATTCAAATCAACCACATACAATCAAGCCAACACCAATGATCATACGTTCAAGTGCTAACCCGAGACTATTCAAACAAGACTCAAGGACACTTCGGACAACCCGCGCAATATTCAAAACAGCTCATTCAACATACGCTACAACCCGCAATCGTCCAACTCAACAAGAACAACAACAACACATTCTTTCCTTTCAATTCATGAACTATACCAACAATCCATACGTTACAATATTATCCATATAAACATAAGAAACTATATTAACAACATACTATCTTCTCTGACAACGTACCACAATGATTTCAACTTCAATTTGAACCATCAACTACTTTCATTTTCATCACAAAATCCATAACAACAACAACCAAAATATCAAGTAAATCAATTCACCATTTCCCTACACAAACAGTCCCTACACGGCCTCAACATCTACATACATAATTCCATGATTTCTATTCAATTCTACATACTATAACACATTCAAACCATCCACAAAACATGCAAAAGGAGATTAAACCTTACCTTTAATACTTGGCTTTCCAACTTGGCTCCAACTTGTGCCTTGAATTTATTCTTGTTCTTGTTGCTCTAAAATCAACTCCACGTTAATATAAACCTTCTAAGGAGTTGAATTTCTTGAAGAAAATTAAATTTGATCAAGGTTTTTGCAAGGTTATTCTCGGCCAGCCATGGCCGAGAGGTTCTCTCTCTCTCTCTCTCTAACTTCTCTTGTTTTGTGAAGATGAAAATGGTGTGCTTGGTCATCAAATTTCCTTTTATATGGTGCCTAGGTGTTGGACACATGTCCCACTCATGGCTTGAGCCAATCAAATGTGGCCAAGCCATGGGTGGGACCCACACGGCCAACTTTGACTTGGTTAATGAAATAGTTAAGTCTTAATCCCACTTTATTAATCTAATCATGGTTAATTAATCCCTAATCTCCATTAATATTTCTATACCAAATAAAATTTATAGGCAACTTGTGCATTAAAACAAAATCGGAGGTTAAAAGTCTCTGCCTCGTATCCCAAAATAGTCTTGTCCTTAACTTGTCGCAATTTGCTTTAGAATATCCCGATGTTTAAAAATACGGGATATAACAGTACTACACGTTTAAGTCCTTAGCTATGTATTCCCGTTTTATTTTACACTCATACTCAATTTATTACGTTTATCTTGGGTACTTCCTTTAGAATTCCCTTATCATTTCTCCCGTCTATGTCTATCTTTTATTCTGTGCACGAGGAATCTTATGCTACCTCTGTATCCTTCGGAAACATCACTTCTGCATAACCCCTTTCTCATTTTCAAAATGTATTTCGTTCATCCCTGTTTGTTCTTATCATACCAGTCATTTCCTAGCACTCATTCTACCTCGTTGCTCATCTTTCTATAACTTGGTCTTTCACAGTTCCGTCACTTATAGTACTCGTGTCCTCGGCTACACATGTCATGACCTATTGCTACACTGTTATCTCGCTTTCTTCTTATTTCCTTCTTTCAATTACTCTTTCTTTTCTTGTACTCGCTATCATTTCCGTTATTGCATAATCTTTATTCAGAACTTTCCCTATAGAAGAAATTTATAAGTCTTTCTTATTCGTTCTATAGCTCGTTTTTATACTTTAGTCACATAGATCACTTCATATCTTTTGGTCACTTCCTCACTAGGCTTTACTTATTTTCATAACAATCCTCATTATATTCACATTATATCCTGTTCGCATTCGATCCCATAGTGTAGCACTTCTTAACCTTATTCACGATTCTTATTATGGGTTAATTACACCCTGTGGAGTAAGCATACTTAACCTTTTACCCTTCCTAGTCAATCTTATCCTTTAATACCTCACAAGCTGTCTTATCAATACATTCACATCCGTCATAATTCTTTTTCCTCTGTACTCTTGTCTTAATCGTACTATTACTTCTCTTAACTATAAGCTCGTCATAATTTATCCCTACTTATCAATTCAGTCGGTACCTTAATATAACACTCTATCAAGATTTGCCAGCCTTTTCTAAATCATCTCTTAGTATCACAAGCCCTTTCCAAATTCTTTTTACCATATCGATATCGACCTCCTAATTACTATTACCATCAATTCAAATGAGTTAACTTATTTCTCGAGGTCACCCATACTCGCAACTTAGTCAAATCTATCCTTACTATTGACACGACCCTTCAAGACATATTACAAACTTATATCTCATTCCCTTTTTATTTCTAGGAAAATTTTGGCGAGTTTCCTCCGTATTTCTTACTATCTCAAAACACACGCAGAAATACCAACAATGCCTCACAATATATATATATATATATATATATATATATATATATATATATATATATATATATATATATATATATATATATATATATATATATATATATATATATATATACCTGCACGGGGCTCCCAATATCAACAACGGTATGAAAATAATAAACTTACCTCGTATGTCCAACTCAAGCGCACGTGTTACACTTTCTTTTTACTTTCCCTTTCAATCCGCAACTTTACATTTCAGTCATACTTTATAATACCTTGCCCGACATACATCTTTCATACCGTTGCTTACCTGCGTACTATTGTAACTTCCAATATCATCAGTCGGTTTCTTCTGTCGAAACCGTTCTTTTGCTGAAATCAAGGGTTAGTATAAAGAATCTCATTTCCTATGACTTGGCTCTACCGTACGATCTTATATATGAAAGAAAGGTAACATCCTAAATGTCCTGTAGCTTCCTGCTTATAGATGTGGTGCACAACACACCGATAAACAAGACTCTACTAGGCACGATACCGAGGATGAACTGCTCTGATACCACTTTTGTCACGACCCAACCCCCTAGGCCGTGACTAGTGCCCGAGCAGGACACTCGTATACATATCTGCTAGATATAGTTAACCCGAAATTAAACACAATATGGAAGCTTGCAAAGACAAGACGTTATCTCAGAACGTCATATTTATACATGTAGGTAACCTGTCTCCTGAGGAGTCACAACCAATCAAAAGATAACATAGTACACGAGCCGACAAGGCTGTCATAACGTATGGGAACGTCCCAAATATATATACGCAAGCCGACAAGGCTGCCACTACATACAACATCCCAAAATATATATATACGCAAGGCGACAAGGCTGCCACTACGTACGGGAACGTCCCAAAATAAATCATATTGACACCGCTGAACGACATCTATATACAACCCACACATATGTCTACAGACCTCTAAGAGTATCAACAGTGACATATGATGGGACAGGGCCCCGCCGTACCCCTGGATAAACATATATATACATCAAAAGATCTGTACCAAAAGTCTAGGCTCCGGAACAATGGAGCACTCCAAGACAGCTGAGTAGAAGTCCTAAGCTGGAGGATCACCAAAGCGAGTATCTGCACTGCGGGCATGAAACGACCCCGAAGAAAGAGGGTCAGTACGAGATATGTACTGAGTATATAAAGCATGAAATACAATAAGGAAGATCACAACTGAAATAGAGATTCCGGGAGACAAGTATGATAATCAAGAAATCACTGTACTTGTGCTTTATGAAATAAAATCATGCATAGCTATATCATATACCATATCCGGCCCATTATGGACTCGGTGAATAAGTCGCATACATGTATACCATGCCCGGCCCATCATGGGACTCGGTGCCATCATCACATCATCATATCATCGTATCATCATATCATCATATCATCATATCATCATATATATATATATATATATATATATATATATATCGTACCCGACCCTCTAGTGAGGGACTCGGTGAACAATGCAGTGAAACTGTGCACGAATACATACCCGGCCCGGGACTCGGTGAAAGATATCATGACAACATGCACGAGCAGAGTAGTGAGCAACCATATGCAACTAAATCATCATCTGAGACTCAATGGAATATGTAAAATGAACTAACACTCGAGTATCAAAGACGATAGTCATGTTAAGTACCCTCTGAACGTCACTATGGACTGTATCAAATAGAGCCTCAGGAATCATAGATACGTATCAAGATAACATGAAATAGCTTATGGAAGTCAAGGATATTAGCCATCCTAGTGTCTCTAAGAATATGAGCTTATACATTCGTCATTTGTTCGTTTCATATAAATCATGCCAAAAGAAAGAAAGGATAGCTTTACATACCTTTATCGCTTATCCGTGATACAATACGTATACGCTGCCCGAAGTGTATCAACCTATATTAGGACGTAAAGAACTATAGTTAAGCTACGGAAAGGTTTAAAACGTATTTCGACGTTAGTAGCTTATTTCTAGAAAATTGGGCGGCATTTCTCCTATATTGTTCATTTCCCTTTCATTCAAGCCAATTATAAAACGATCAAGTTAACATCAACAACCACGTTCAAGTACTATCTCAAGTCTAGCCAAGACAAGATTCGAGAATACCTCGAGACAGCTCGCACCATTCCAAATCAGCCCACACATTACAACATCCGATAATAATCAACATAACGACTACGACATATTCAAATTACTTCTAATAATTTATAGTCGCACACTTCATCGAAACGATCTTATAATAGTCCAATAATTACAACACAATGCATGATCTTACTACATTTAGTCCTCCAATTTAACAAGAACGACAACACAACCAGAACCAAATCCTTCTCGAATACAATACAACTATAACCTTAATTATCATATCCCTTCACTTTCATCATATAGTCAATGACAACAATAACGACAACATTAATCGAAATTAATCCACCATTTTTTTTAGATTAGAACAGCCCCAACATGGCCCAACGAAATCTTAACACTAACATATACAATTCCTTCACTTTAACACATAATCCATAACAATAATAACAACAACAATCAAATCCAACCAAATTTGAACAACTCCAATTCTATCCATTTCAACACCAACACTAATCATGCAATTTTCTTACTTCCAATTTCATCTAATACAAATTAATCTCTCCATTACAACACCATTAACTCCAATTACATTATAAAAGAAGAAATCTTACCTCAACTTAGTTAGGACAGATTCTACAATTTCTTGCACCAATTGAACCACTTCATTTTCTTCAACTTAACTCCTAAGGTTGCTGCCCCCTTGAACATGTAGAACACTTTTGGGATTGATAATTTTTTTTTTAAGGAAGCTTGGAGCTGGTCGTGAACAGTAGCAGCCATGGCTGTGTGGTGCTTTCTCTCTCTACTCAACTTGGTGAAGATGAGAGCTTCTCTCTCTTGTTCAACTTTGTGGATGAAATGTGATTAATGAGTCATCCATTAGCTATTTATATGCTGCCCTCTAAGTTGACAAGTGTCCCATTATGGCATGGACCAATCAAATTTGGCCATGTTGTAGTGGGGCCCACTTAGTGCATTATGACTTGATTAATATTAATTAATCACTAATCCCCACTTAATAATCTAATCATGGTTAATTAATCCCTAATCTCCACTAATATTTCTACACCAATTAAAATTTATAAGCAATTCGTGCACTAATTAAAATCGGGGATTAAAAGTCTCATATCCCAAAATAATCTTGTCCTTGAACTTATGTCGATTAGCTTACGAATAATCCGTCGTATAAAAATACGAGATATAACATCCTTCCCCCCTTTAAAACATTCGTCCTCGAATGTTAAACTCGTCCCATAAGGTCTTACAAAAATTTTGGGGGAGTCTCCGTTATTGCTATAACATGTAGTCTTATCTACCAATCAATATAGTCAAGCGAGGAATTTAAATTACCTGCAGGCATAGGGAACAAGTAAGGGTACTTATTTTTCATCTCATCTTCGGCTTCCCAGGTCATCTCTTCCCTATTATTATTTCGCCACAATACTTTGACGGAAGCCACATCCTTAGTACGCAACCTTCTAACTTGACGATCAAGTATATGAAGGCCCACAACTGATGCCGTGTATGAAGGCTCATAACTTTTGACTTGGATTTCCCATGTACTATGCATATAAATTGTCATATGCCCTTTATCAAATCCCGAAATGTGGGCCCCACCTTAACTTACGGTTATGAGGGCTATTTATCACGTAACGTATTAACCAACTTGCAGCATATAGCCTCCAACGTCATCTATATGTTGTTCTTATCATATATAACATAATCTTCATCCCTAGTCCTTGTATCTTTACTCTCCCCTGAGCCCATACTAAGTCATCTGCAATCTTGGTAACGTAAAATTTTCCGGGGTGTAACACATATGACGATAAGTTTAACAATAGTATGAATTCTCTTGAATGTAGATCTACGAGCTTGGGAGGATAAGCGTTAAGTAGTTAAGGAGACCCAAAAGGTATGTTAAGGCTAAACCTTTCTTTCTAAAGGCATGATTCTTTCTTACAAACCTATACGTGTTTTCCATAACATTCTTATTCCCAAAAGCTAGAAGTTCATGATTCTTAGAGTTTCTTATGATGCTAATGATAAGTATGTTATATGATGATAATGATGATTATGATTCCATTTTTGGAGATTTCAAAGCTTATGGTTTTGATGCTATTATGAGATTGTTGAGTTTATTTCATGATCTCCTTGATTTTACTCATTGTTGTTGATCTCACTTTATGTTACTTGTTCCTTCAAGGTGGGATATAACGATGATGATTGTTCCATAAGATAATCGGAGGTTACCGACCTTACATCACTCCGATAAAGTAGTAGCTCTTTTTTAGGCTCTCATGCATGCTATTTATATTATATACGTATATAGCTATTTTATGATACCGAGTCCTATTATGGCCGGATACCGATATTACCAAGTCCTATTATGGCCGGGTATTGATATTATCGAGTCCTATTATGGTCGGTTACCGATATTATCGAGACCTATTATGGCTGGGTACTCATATTATCGAGTCCCATTATGGACGGGTACCGATATTACCGAGTCCTATTATGATCGGGTACCGATATTACCGAGTCCTATTATGGCCGAGTACCGATATTACCGAGTCCTATTATGGCCGGGTACCGACGTTACCGAGCCTTACTATGGCCAGGTACCGATATTGTATAGGTATGTATGTGGATATATGAAAATTTTCTTCTAGAGAAAGGTTATGTAAGAGAAAGGTTATGTAAGCATGACGAATGTCTTAAGAGGTATTATGAGGTATAAACGGTCTTTTTATCTTACTCTATTCTTCATGCTTTTATCATGTTACTATTCATGCCTTACATACTCAGTACATTATTCGTACTGACGTCCTTTCTTGTGGACGTTGCGCTCATACATGCAGGGAAGTAGCAAGACGGATCGGAACCTTAGGAGCTTCATCAGCGAAGTCTCAGAAGCGCTCCATTTGCTTCGGAGCCGCAGTCTATTGGTATTACTCTTTTGTGTAAGTACATGGGCATGGCGGAGTCCTGCCCCATCTTCATGGATTCCTGTATTCTATATAGACGCTCGTAGACAGATGTATGTAGCTAGATGTGCCCTAACCTTATTAGTTCATATTATTGTATAATATTTTGGCAGCCTTGTCGGCTTGTGATGATGGGCATAATTGTTGATGATTATATAGAAATGTGTCGTTATCTTGTGACATATGCCCTTACAGATCATAATACCCATGAGCTATCTTTGTGGTCCACCTAGAGATGATTATGAGATGTATGTTCAAAAGTGCGCGGTAGGTTAGTTCCGGGTGCCCGTCATGGCCCTCTGGTTGGGTCGTGACATAAATCAAAGATCAAGGTGAAGATTAAAGTATTTAGGGTTTCCAAGTGATCTCTACACTTGTCTTCTCTTCTTGAAGATGCTTGGGTGAGTGTTTCCAAGGTGGAGCAACCTTGGAATTGAAGTGTACTTGAATTGTAAGGTAAGATTTCATCTTAGTTCCATGCTTATGAATTTATTTGGTAATTATGTTAGGATTTGAGGAGAAGAAATTGGAGGGAAAGTTCAAATACGAATTTGATGATATTTTGAGTTGTAAATTAACTTGAGCTATAATTATTAGTTTGTTATGAATATAATCTTACAAAGAGGGATAATAATGATGATGAGGAAGTGTTGTATACAAGTGTATAAGGGATTGTGTTGAAGTTGTTGTTATTGATTATTTAAAAGAAGTTTGGATTGATTTGAGTCCAATTGAATATAAAACTCTTGGCTATGGTGTTGTTGGTGCTATTATTGTTTCTTGGGAGTTGTTTTGGAATTTAGTGGGAGTAAGTGATATAGGGGAGATGCTGCTCAAATTTTGTTGGCTTGCCAATTAATCTAGTTTGACCTAATAAATGTTTCAATGATTTACCCGAAGTGCGAATCATCCTGAATGTAGATTTACGAGCTCGGGAGGATAGGCGTGAGTAGTTAAGGAGACGACGAGGTATGTTAAGGCTAACCCTTTCTTTCCTAAGGAATGATTCCTTTATTGTGGACCTATACATGATACCCTCAATATCTCTATTCCTAAAAATGCAGAAGCTCATGATTCTCAAGGTTCTTATGATATTGTTGATAAGTGCTCTTCATGATGCGGATGATGATTCCATTTCTAAAGATACCAAAGCTTATAGTTCTTGATGTTCTCGTGCTATTATTGAGCTTGTTCCATGATTATTGATTTTATTCATTGTTGTTGATCTCATCTTATAATAATTATTCTTTCAAGGTGAGATATAGCGATGATGATGATTCCATAATAGAAATCGGAGGTTTACCGGCATTACGTCACTCTGGTAGAGTGGTAAAGTTTTATTTGGGCTCTCGTGCTACTTTATATATATGTATGTATTTTCTCACGCCGTACCGCGCTATAGTCAGCCGGGCAAGCGCGTAGATGCGCACACCGCTACAGGGGGCAGCTTATGATATAATCTCGAATGCGGGATGCCCGCACGCAGGATGATGATGATGATAACGCCGTGCCTATATGGCCGGGCAGTATACTATATGTCAAGACCCAAACTGGAGGGCCATGATGGGCACCTAACAGTACTAGTCAAGTACCATCCGACATACATCTGTGACATCAACATAAACATAAGTTGGGCGATAAAGCCGTCATATAACTCTCAATAGACTCATAAGGAAAGCATGCCTGCATCGAATGATCTAAAAGACTCATCTCTATGAATATGCTGGACATACTGTATGAGCCGATAAGGCTATCATAACAACCTGTGACAACATATGAACTCTCAAGTCTGGACATCATCTGACTGTACATAACTGTCTATAAGCCTCTACTAGAAAATATAACATAACGTGGCCGAGACAGGGCCCCGCCATACCCATACATATGTGCATACATATATATTCATAAGACCATGCTGACTCCTTGCATCTCCGGAACGAATGGAGTGCATCAACCCCATCCGCTGAGATGACACCCTAATAGATGGATTACCAACCTGTATCTTAGGACCTACGGGCATAAAACGCAGCCTCCCCAAGCAATAGGGGAGTCAGTACGAATAATGTACCGAGTATGTAAGGCATGGAAATAGTATATACATAAAAATCATGAAAGGAATCTGAGACGTGAGAATCAATCTGTGGATCTGAATGTATCTGTACGATCGTATACTCGAAATTCTTCGTATAACTCGCGTATACCGTAGAAAGTGCCTCCGAGGGCGTATGATATGTAGGATTTCTTTTAAAAATCATATATATATATATATATATCATAATATAACTGTTAGTGTTGTGGAACGTACAGCCCGATCCATAAATGTTAATATTGTGAAACGTGCAGTCCGATCCATATATCATATCATCCAGTGTCCGGGGTAACATCATAACGTACCCACTTCAATGGTATGCACATCTACGTGACGTACCCGGCCAACTATAGTGCGTCTCGGTGTGAGAAAATAGCTATACATATATATAAATGCATGAAAGACTCGTGAAATACCACTCTGAACTCTGGAACTATAGACATAAACTATGTACGAATATACATACGAAGCTAAAAATATGAGTATCTCTAAAGCATCTAGGAATAGAATTCTTTGGAACTTGATCGTTTACTTCTTTCGGTATATCCCATCTGCCGTTGAGTTGCATAGTCATCGCTTACTTCTTTTCCTTCTTACTACTCGCACAACTATACCTCCTTATACTTTTCATAAAGCTTTTTTGTAATATACATTTCTTGTAAGTCGTTATTGAAATCTATAATCGTTCTGAATTTGTTAAGGTCTACAATACGATAACTATATTCGTTTACCACTCCTTTGGCACCTCGTGAATATCCTTTTAAAAGATACTATTGAAGCACTCCCCTAATATGATCTTTCTTGATACCTGACTCGTCAATCCTTTCCATGATTAATTATTCTCACTACTTTTCGTCCTTATCATTTACTTCTTCCCGAACCTTAATTTTTTTTAGTTATTGCCTCTACATCCCCATTACTAAATCAACCATGTGAACCCCTTGTTATCAACGTCCAATGGTATTGATACCGTCTTATCTCTTAACCTCTCGAGGGCACATAATAGTCAGGAAATTTCTTCTTACCCTTAGAATCCTTTCCGGGTGCCCCCTTCTTTTTTTCCACTTAACTTATACCTGAAGAAAAGTCATAATGCATGATGTATCATCTTAAGCGTGTTTTAACTCCTATGCTAATCATGTCTCGTAATACTTGTATCACATCCCAAGTGAACACTTATATAGGCAACATTTCCTATACCACATTTACCATCATAATGTTGTTAATACCTCTTTTCTATCATATGCCCATCTTTCAACTCTGTTTGCAATCTACATTATTTTACGAACTACTACCTTGGACTTTCCGCCCCTCTTTCATCCTTCGGTCCATACCTTTTATCCTCTCATCCTCACGACTTTGCTTATCACATTATCTCCTAATGCCAAAGGTCAATTCCTTTATTATTTTCTAATTTTTTTTATGCAACTATTTCACCATAGGATTAGATACCCTTGTCATGATATTTCTCTCCATCATTTCATTGAGACCCATAGATCATTCAACGCATTAGTTTTTTTTTTTGTTTTATCAACGCAGCTCGTAGCTAATCTATGCTTCCTTTACTGTATCGTCCACAAACTTGGCATCTCTTCACTTACCTTTTCTCAATAATTATTTCTTGGGACATTGCCGCATAGCTTACTTGGGACGGGATTCCCTTTGTTACTGCACATAGGATCAGTCCACTGGTCACTCAAGATCATATTTTATTCGTTTTCTTTCCTCGCTTCTATATCTTTTGCTCAAGTGATTCCGTTAGTAGTACAGTAATCATACGCATAATCAAGAATAACTGTGACTTTTTGTCACACCCCAATTTCCGATAGGGTGTGATGGGCACCCGACCCTTATCTAGTATTTACGAACCCTCTAATATCATAATACTCGTAATCAACAGGCCCTTAACCGTATCATAATCGCATAACGAAAATTTTTAAAAGAACAAACATACTTTATGTCTTTTTCAAATTAGACAAACTTGTAACCGTACAAAAATCAGAAATCTACATATAACGATACTACGGCGCATGGAGCGCCTCTCACAACGGACACCTTTTACACACACGACCCCGTTCGCAAAGTCTCTAACACGATCCGATATCATAACACGAACAACTTCGACTCCCAAGCCGTCCGAACAAGTGGAGCTCGCCAATCCCGCCGGAACATCTCCCGCAATTATCTTTAGCTCACTCCGGGTGTACCGCGCGCACGAAACGTAGCCCCCGAAGAGCGGGGTCGCACGGAATATGTATCGAGTATGTAGCATTAAATGCGAAAACGAGATCATAAGCGAGAAAGTGGCACAGAAGTGAACATAATGACCGTAGTGTCGGGTGCTCGCGTGAAAATACAAATCATACATCTATACGTAAAGCGCATCATACCATAGTGGCCGACATTAACCGATACCAACCGCATCACGGTCCGTATTGTCAAAATCACTTTTCATACGCGTACAAATATACCCCCGCCTCTGTGTGAGGGACTCCGGTAGATAAGATCATCGTTACGCACGTCAATTATCGTTAAATCATATGAAGTTCTCGTAAAACATGCGTAATGATCCAAATATCAAAATACTTACCGAGTAAGAGGCAAATCATGCATAGGTTTAGGAACGCGTGGTCGCCCGCCCGTCGGCCGGGGCGCCACACCACATCATACCCTAGGTTTTCAGATCTCCGCATCCCCGTCACACACAATCACATAACCACTAAGACCCGCCAAAGGGGACTCGCGTACTCGACACATCATAACACCATTTCTCCTCGCTTCCCGCCTGCGCGGGCTCGGCGAACCGGGACACATCATACTCCGAATTATAATATAATGCGCACGATAACAACCTACGGGACTCCTATGAAAGAAGTGACCATAGTGCACGGAAAGCAGAAGCCGTGAGAAACCATATGCAATCTTTAAAACATTTTCCAAAAATGAACGAAAAATCATAACAAATTATCATTTAAGGATCAAGACTTAATCATGTCAAATGTCTTTCGACTTACCTTCTGAGACGTTTCAAATATCTTAAGCATATCACTAATCGTAGGAACTATAGGTATTAAAATCATTTTCATAACTCGTCGAATAAGTAGGAAGTCCACATGCGGAAATCGGAATGAAATAGTATTACTTTTTTTTCTCAAAAAATCATTAGGAATAGTATAAAAGAGCCGCGGGCCCCACCTGGGACGGCGCGACCCCCCATCCGAGCCCGGCCACGAGAGGTAGGGGAAAGTTATGTCTTATGAGTTTACCTATTATGTTTTGGGGCGTTCCGAGGTCGTATGCAAAAGTTATGGACGTTCGGTTCGAACCTTTTTGTAGCGAAATTTTATAAGGCTTCTAAAATCTAATCCCCTTAGAATCATAAGAATCTTAGTTTAACTAAATGACTTGCGAACATCAAGAAATGAATAAACTCATATGGTTGCTCGATCACAGAATGGAATTGCCCTTGTGGAACATATCATAGCCTATTCATACTAAGACATGCCAAAGAAAGAAAGTGAGCTTTACATACCTCGCCGCCCTTAAGCCAATCCCAACTTGCGTCTCAGCTTCTCGCGATCTACAAAATGTCATCGGACATCCAACATTAGCCATAAGCATTCGGAGTAGTCGACTCCAAGTCTTCACTTTATCTCCTCGGGAAATTTCGCAAAGACTCTCCCCCTATACATATAGCACCCCCGAGATTCTAGCTCGGCCAAAGAATACGTAAAACCCGAGAATGAAACTCGGCCAACAAATCGACAACAACAACCCAACAATACAAACAATCCATTCAAAATACATTATAATGCCAATAACCCTTCTTCAAGTATCTCAACAACATTCCAATTGTATTCAATTTAGCTTCATATACTTAAACTAACATCAATGCTTACATGTTCAAGTAGTAATCCGAGGCCATTCAACCATGATTTAAGAACGTTCCAAGTAATCCACACAATCTTCAAGACAACTCAAACAATAGGTCATCTTTACCCGAAATCTTCCAAAGCCACAAGAACATCGCTAACCCCATTCCTTCTTCCGCATTCATAAATTATGTCAACGATACATACATTTACAACTTCATTTCCATAAATTCAAGGAACCATATGAAGATTACATTATCTTCCAATTCAGCCCACACAACTATAACCTTAACTTGGATTATTAAAGCTTCATTTTATTCGTAGAATTCACAACGACATCACCCAAAACATGCTAAGTAAAACTAGTTCTCCCTTGGCATACAAAGTACCCCATACGGCCATAGCATCAACATTCAAGTTCCAACATTTTCATTTATTTTTTACGTATCACAACAACACAAAAAACATTCTAAATTCACTCAACTCTACTCCTACATAACACATACTATACACGCGTCAACATCACCACTTGTGGCTCAACTCCAACATCCATATCTTCATGTTCTTTATTCATTTCTACATTCCACAACATGCACAAACACATTTGAAACACGTAGAGAGGGATCAAAACTCACCTTATTTCATCCACCTTTGTCGCTTGGCCAGAGTTGTTCTTTGGAAACAAATGGTTTTCTTCTTCCAACAACTCCTCCACGTCGACGAGAGCCTTCTAATTAGTAAGAAAACATGAAGAAAGAAATTCTCCATGATCACCTCAAGGGGGCTGGTTCGGCCACCCCTCTATCCGTTCCTTCCCTCTCCTTTTTCTTGTTCTTTCTTATTCTTTCTCTCTTGTTTCTTCCATGATGAACACTCCCCTCTCTTATATATATATAAGTATCACATGACCATGCACATGCCTCATCTTTATTTCCAATTTCTCTAGAGTTTTCTTGATTTTTCTTTCTTTTTCTTGAAATTAATCCACCTTATAATTTAGACATGGAAATTAATTAAACTAAATGGGCTTGGCCAAGGAAGTTGGCCGGCCACCCCATCTCTTTTGGGCCTAATTTTCCTCTTATTCCTTTGAGCCCAATTAGTGAAAATTTGTCTTGTAATTCCCGAAACAAATTTCCAAAATTCCAATTTTGCCCTTGGCCTTCCCCTCCGTATTTCCACACCATTACTTTTCATGAACAACACACGTATGTCTTAATTCCAACCAACATATAACCTTATTCTTTACAAATCGAAATTATTTCGCATTTTCCGAATATGCAAAAATGCCGGATATAACACTTTTCTTCAGTGAAACTGTAACCAATGACTCAGCGTCAATCATTCCATAATCTTCTCCGATCAGTCCATACCATCATGGTCGCATTTGTTACACCCCGGAAAGTTTGCGTTACCAAGACTGTCGATGGCTTATTCCGAGCTCAAGGGAGAGCAGAGTTATACAAGAATTAGGGATGAAGATTATATTATCTGCGTAAAGAGTGTACATATGACACGGGAGATCGTAGATGGAGTAAATCAGCTTAACAAGTTACCTCGATGATAGCCCTCGTAACCATAAGTTAAGGTGGGGCCCACATGTTGGAATTTTATAAAGGACATATGAAGAGATATACGGGTAGTACATGTGAATTTGAGCAAGTCCTAAGAAGACCCATAAGCCAAAAACGAGTGTAAGCTCCCTCCAAAAGGACGATTTAAGAAAACGCGGTGATTCGACTTAGAGGGGCCAAAACGGCATTATGAGTTTGGAATTTGGGAACACTTCCAGAATGAAAGTTGTAGATAATTGAAATAGATTTTCAACCATAGGTCGTTAGTTCACAAGCGACATCGGAATAAGGAGATATAGACGTTTTAAGGCGTAAAGGTCGCCGGGTCGTGCCCAACCCGACCCAAACAGGTCGTGCCCATTACCCACACCTTTTTAAGTAAAATTTCGCCTTTTTCCTCACTTTTCATACCAAAACACCCGTAAAATTTTGGAGAAAAAGAGAGAGAGCTCAGAGAAAAAATCAATTTTGACCAAAACCGAGCCCCGAATTCGAAACCCATGAAGAGAAAGTGTCGTACGTTGCGTCGCCTTCAATTTGAGCTAAAAATCAACCAAGACGAAGAGGTGGACGTGGTGGCTGCACACCCGAGGTAAGATTAAGGTTCCTTTTCATCGTTAACAAGTTTATTCGTAGTTTTAATCGATTAGAACGGAGGGAATAGTGTGATAAATCTGCTTGTTGGTGTTGTCGGATTATGAATTTAGGCTTCGAAGAGAACTTTTGGATAAAAATATATGTATTTAGTTTGTAGGGTATCGATGTTTTATCGATGTTTTGGTAT
>NW_026717172.1:0-15822 GCF_029784015.1 Lycium ferocissimum | reverse complement strand
GGATTTTCCTTAACAAGAACTCCCAACTTGTATGAATATGAACTTTTCTTGCCCAAATGAATACTCCACCTTGTTGCGCACCCTTTACTTAGTAGGAAATGATTTTTGAAGAATTTTTGCAATTTTTTTCTTTGGAAATTTCCTTATGGCCGAAAGGCCTTGCTTCTTTTCCTCCTTCTTTTTGTTCTTGTTTTCCTTGAAATTTCTAGAAAATTATGGAGCAAGGATGACTTGGTCGTCCATTTATTGACCAAATTTTATTCAAAATGGGCTTGGACCCTATACTTGGTCTGGGTTGGGCCTTCCAATTTTTCAAAAAAAATTCTTTCAAGCCCACTTTGTATTCTTGGCAAATTCTTGTAATTCATGAAACATTTTCCAATTTTCCAATTTTACCTTCTCTTCTTCCATATTTTCACGAGTCGTATTGCGAATTTCCCTTTGTGTCCTTGACCTTCCTCACTAATTCCACTTCTAATTCTTTTCATAAGCAACTCATATGCCTAACAAAATAAAATGTGGCCTTGTTTATCGTCTTCCCGCGATTGTCTCGAATTATCCAATTGCATAAAATGCGGGATATAACAAAATTAACATTAGATAATCGATAACTTAAGTATACTTGACTAAAGCTAGAGAAAATTGGGCAGCATTTCCTTTGTTTATACAACTTATTCCATATCATACATCAACTCCCAAACGTCTATAACAACATTCACAATATCATACTCAACAATCTCCATCAACCATACATTATTCAAGTCTCCCAATTCCATTTCAATTCATCCATAACCATGGTCATAATACAACCTTACATTAATCCTTATATAATGTTTCTCCCATGTTTTTCATATCATTTATAACATAATTATAATCACAAATTATCAAGAATCATGATTCATATCAACTACTATTCAAACATACCATTGTTTCCCACATTTGAACTCCATATTCCACTTTCCTCCTAAATCCAATCCTTTCAACCATTCAATATTCTTAATAACATGTAATGATCATAAAACTCACCTTAGATTATGTAGGAACAATCTTTGGATGAAGATACTTCACTTGGATAAAACCCAACTTCAATTCAAAGAGATTCTCGCTTCTAACATCGGGGGCTTTAATGGGCACCCATAACTTGATTTCCTTTGGTTATTGGTGTTTGATCTTTGATATACCTTGGATTTATGTTGATCTAGTGTGGAGAAGGTTCTAGAAGTGTGGAGAGGGTTTTTAGGAGTATTTAGGGTCTGTTGGTGAAGAAAAATGGGGAAAAAACGAAGTTGGCCAAACATATGTAACTTGGAACTTTTTCCACCGACAGCAGCTTACGGTGGACATACGGTTCGTATGTCATATTTACGGTCCGTATGTCCGACTTTTTTTTTTATGTCCGACCGTATGTTGGCCAAAATTCGCACAACTCTCTCGATGTTGTTTTTACTCTCTCGTACATGACGACGGTCCATATGTCACTTTTACGGTCCGTATGTTGGGCGTATCTCAACGCCTACCAACAAGACTCTCACTAAAAGTACTTTCTTCGATTATCTTAGCCTCGGAACCTTTAGGGTACATGCTTAATGATTGTCAAAAGTCTTTCTTTAATCTGATAAGGGTATCATAGCCTGTCTGGACTTACATTAGTTTGCTTATGACGTAATCGACGCGAAAATTTTCAAGGTGCAACATTCCTCCCCCCTTAAGAACATTCGTCCTAGAATGTTAAACTCTAGAGGATTCTACAGAAATTTTGCCAAAGTTTCCCCTGTAATATGGCATTACCATCCGTCTACAAAATAATATATATATATATATATATATATATATATATATATATATAATATATATATACACACGACCAATAAATTATTTGTAGAAGTGTCATATACCCGGGACAATGGTGTCTATCTCGTACCTCCTTGAGAGCATAAAACATTTGGGTACCGAAAGTCGCATATCTTCTTTTGTTTTCTAGGTGATCTCTTTCATCTTCGCATCCTTTCATAATGCCTTCGTCAAGCTTACATTTCTAGCTCTTAATTCACAACCTGGAGCTATTTGGGAGGGCAATAGGAACTTCTCGTATAATAACGGTTCCATAGTCCAAATATCATTACTTGGCACAACTATGGGAAATTATCAATGCACTTACAAAGCATAGACATATGAAAGTCCGAATTTACCAATTCCAGTTCTGGAGATAAGTTAATTAAGCTCTCTAAATCATCCCGCGTCTATTCTCGGGAAATCTCTTAATAATTTTCATAATTCTTTCAAAGAGAAATTTTCGCACCTCAACAATGCGATACTGAGGATCACTATCGTCAAACTCTCGTATGCTTTCAAACAATTTATCCTCATTTCAATTAACTCGTGGCGGCTATTCCACTTAACTTCCCGTCTTAGTCCATTATTTTCTTCGAGTACCTTCTTATTCAATCCTTCTTTACTACTTCATCGTTAACTGTTACACCTCGAAAAATTTTCCGTTGATGCATAGTGAATAGACTAACGAAGAGCATGAAGTGTACAGTATTTCAATAAGTAAGAAATAGCATTTGATGACCTTAGGTAAGATTTCAAATACATTCGATGTTAGATGAGAAAGTTGCCAAGAGAAGGCAATTATACGATAAGTATCGAAAAGGATTCGTGAGTAACAAGTTGATGACAACTTAATGATATTTTGAGGAAGATTTATAAATCCCCTTAGATTGTTAATGAAGTGATAAATAAGTGTCAAGAAGGTTCCATAAGGATTGGAGATCAAACAAGACGACAGAAGACGACTTCGGAGAAACTGTGAGTTTCACGGCCACTTCCACGGACCGTGTAACCTTATACGGATCGTGGAAGGGTCCGTGGAAGTCCCAGAAGAGATGGTGGCTGGCTGGTGGTAAACCACGACCAGAACCATGGACCACACCATGTTCCACGGACCGTGGAATAGTCCGTGGAAGTCCCGACGGGCTGAATTATTCCAAGTCTTTAAAGGTGATCCCAACTTCATTATTTCATTCCAACACTTCCCCACTTCTCTCTAAAGCCTCTAGAACATTCCATACATTTCATGAACAAGAATCCAAGGGAAATCAAAGGTTCTTATCATCAAACCAAGTGAATCAAAAGTAAGAAACCCATTAAAGTTCATCAAAAACAAGAAATCCAAGTGAAGGAAAAACTAGAGTTTTGCTCAAGTGAGGTAATTGCACCCAAGGTTCAATCCTACACCATCTAAGGTAAGTTTTATGATATTTCCTTGTTGTTTAAGGTATTTAAAAGATGAAACACTTGGATTATATAAGGAAATAGGAAATGGGTCATGAATGTGGGAATAGTGTCACTTTTGACTAAATGTTTGGATTGAGTTATGATTATTGGTACATTATGATTATAATCATGCTATAAATGATATTGAGAACATGGAATAGACCTTGTATATGAATGAACGAAACTGTGTGATAGGACCACGAATATGGATGAATTGAGGAGTAAGGGTAATGTAGTTGAACAAAGACTATTGTGATGATATTGTGAATATTATTATTGATGTTTGGGAGTTGATATATGATATGGAGGAAGTTGTATAAATAAAGGAGATGTTGTCCGATTTTCTCTAGCTTTAGTCATGAATGCTAAGCTATCCATTCTCTAATGTTAGTATAACTCTAATGAAGGTAGAAACGTGAGCATTGAAGAAGAACGTGCAAGTGATAGAATAGTTGAACGGAAAGGTATGTAAGGCTAACCCTTCTTTCATAAGGCATGGTTCTTTGGCCAAATATCTATCCTTCTATGAGCCTACGATATTCTTCGATGATCCTATCTCTAAGAGCTACTAAGCTTATGATTCTCGATATGATACGATTGTACTAAGTTCCTTATACGACGAGTAATCCTCTAAGGATAGAATGTAATGAATGATGATAGTAAAAAGGCTAAAGATATTTATGAGCTTATATGTATATGTGCCCATGAGTGGCTATTGTGAACCCCGAGCTTATATGGCCGGCTAGAATATAGTGAATATGTATATATAATTATATATATATATATATATGCGCGCGCACCACCGTCAGCTTGGGTACGGATAACCCCCGAGCCTTGGTAGGCTGTATGACACTGAGCCTTGGTAGGGCCAGTTATGTGAAACACCGAACCTTCGTGGTCGGGTATGCTATATAAATCTATGTATATAACATCAATATGAGTACGAATATGCTAAGTATACGTAAATGTTATGTAAAGGCTATGTATATGCAATGTATATGTGATGTAAATGATATGAATATGAGTATGAATGGAAATATGAATACGAATACGAAAATGGATACGCAAGGTAAATGAGTAAGAATATGGATGTATGTACACGGATACGCAATAGAAATGGAATGTCCCTATAAAAGGCAAGTAAGTGCTATGACGATGATACTATTATCTCCCATCCTATGCTATTTCATATGTTGTCTATTATGCTTTCATATTAATGTTGATCATGCTTTACATACTCAGTACATTCTTCGTACTGACGTCCTTTTGTTGTGGACGCTGCGTCATGCCCGCGAGTGGCCGGGAGACAACTCGATCCATAGCTTCGTATTTTCTCAGGGACTACATAGCGGAGCTCCATTTCATTCGGAGCTGCAGCTTTTGGTATAGATTCTTTTGTGTACATATTTACGGGCACGGCGGGGTCCTGTCCCGCCTATATGATATGACTTACTATTCTTAGAGGCTTGTAGACATGTGTATATGGTTAGGTATGTTCGGCCTTGTCGGCCTATATTTTGGGATATTGTTTTGTTAGCCTTGTCGGCTTATGTACATTTATATGGGCATAGATGTTATTGATGATATATGATGTGTTGTCGCCTAATGATGATTAGAATGATGATGAATGAAAAGCATGATTTAGCTATGTGGCTCACCTAGATATGACGTGAAAGTATGTTAAGAGGTGCCCGGATGGGTTAGCACCGGGTGCCCGTCGCGGCCCTCCGATTGGGTCGTGACAAAAGTGGTATCAGAGCAGTTCAGTCCTAGGGTGTGTCTACGAGCCGTGTCTAGTAAAGTTTTGGTTATGGGTGCGTTGCGCGCCACACTTATAAACAAGAAGCTGTGGGCATTTTAGGAATGAATGACCTTCTTTCTTCATAAGAAATCGTGCGATAGAGCTATGATATAAGAACTTCTTGTTCCTTAACCGTGTGTTGTGTATTTCAGAAATGCCTATAAAGAAAAAGGCTACAGCAGCCCAAAAGGGCAATTTGGTGGCAGAAAAGCGGGCTGAAAGAGCACCGCCACCGGTAGTAGAGGGAAGTGAGTCCCAGAGTGCGGCTCAATCTCAGTCCTCCCATTCAGTACCTATTTTAGAGGAGCGTGAGGGAGCTTCAGCCCCAGCTCCAGCACCTCCGGTTCCTCCACCGGATGCTTCAGGCCAAGATGTAAAAGAGGCCATACATTTGCTTACTCAATTGGTTGCTGCCCAGACTCAGCGGTAAAGTATCGGGCAAGGTGATAGGGCTGTTAGTGCAAGGGCCCGTTATTTCATTAGTTTGAACCCTCCGAAATTCTTTGGATCAAAGCCGGATGAGGACCCTTAAAATTTTATCGATGGTATGTTAAGGACGCTTCGGTTGATACATGCTTCGGACACCGAATCGGTGGAGCTAGCGTCCTATAGATTACGGGATGTTGCGGTATGTTGGTATACGGTTTGGATGGCTTCACGGGGAGCCAATGCACCTCCTCCGGTATGGCAAGAATTTGTAGATGCATTTCTCCGACATTATTTGCCTCCGGAAGTTCGGCGAGCTAGAGCCTATAAGTTCCTAAATTTGAGGCAAGGGAGCATGAGTGCCCTAGAGTATAGCCTCTGCTTCAATTCCTTGGCTAGGTATGCTTCGGCCATGGTAGCGGCTATGGGTGACTGAGTGCACCGGTTTGTGAAAGGCCTAGGGCCACATTTGATGGATAGGTGCTTGACTGCGTCCCTTTAGGACAACATGGATATTTCACGCATCCAAGCCCATGCTCAAAATTTAGAAGAAAGCCTGTAACAACAAAGAAGTGAGCGTGAGCATAACAGAGGGCATAACAAGAGGGCTAGATCTTCGGGTCCGATGAGTGAGTATAGAGGCGGGCACAGGCAGCAGTCTTCTAGACATTCAGGCTATTCTATGACTAGTGCGCCTCCACGGTTTTTAGGCCAGAGATTTGATAGATCTACTCATCTCGGGCCGAGTCAGAGCTTTTCGGGATCTCAGTTTAGAGGTGATTCGGGTCAGGCGAGGCCACCCGTACCACGATGTTCCCAGTGTGGGAAGTTACATTGGGGTCGGTGCGAGGTTGGGTTCGAGAGTTTGCTATTCATGTGGTCGACCAGGCCATATTATGCGTGATTGCCCCTCAGTTGGTGGCAGAGGTAGGACCCAGCCTTCAGGGTCGATAGCTGAATCTTCATCATCTATGCACCCTATGGGGCCAGGTTCACATGCGCTAGTCGGCCATGGTAGAGGCAGAGGGAGAGTCCCCAGTTCTAGCGGTCCTCAACATCATATTTATGCTTTGGCTGGACGCCAAGATCTTGAATCATCTCCTGATATCGTCACAGGTATATTATCGGTATTTTCTCATGATGTATATGCTTTGATAGATCCTGGCTCCACATTGTCATATGTTACTCCGTATGTTGTGGGTCGGTTTAGAATCAAACCGGAGTCGATTAAACCTTTTGAGGTGTCTACACCCGTTGGTGAATCGGTAATAGCTAGCCGAGTATATAGAAATTGTGTAATTGTGATTCGTGATCGTCGTACTATGGTTGACTTGAATGAGTTAAAAATGGTGGATTTTGATGTTATTATGGGCATGGATTAGTTGGCTTCTTGCTACGCCAATGTTGATTGTAGAATGAAAATGGTTCGTTTCCAATTTCCGGGAGAACCAGTTTTAGAATGGAAAGGAATCTTTGCATCACCAAAAGGTAGGTTTATTTCTGTCTAAAGGCAAGGAAAATGATCACAAAAGGTTGCATTTATCATCTAGTGCGGGTTCAAGATGTAGAAAGGTGAATCGCCGACTCTTCGGTCGATTCTCGTAGTGAATGAATTTCCGATGTGTTCCGGAAGAGCTTCCGGAGCCTTCCTCCCGGCGGGAGATTGATTTTGCTATTGATGTGTTGCCGGACACTAAGCCTATATCTATTCCTCCTTATAGAATGGCTCCCGGTGAAAGAGTTGAAGGAGCAATTGAAAGACTTGCTTGAGAAAGGCTTTATTAGGCCTAGTTCATCCCCGTGGGGGGCACCCGTATTGTTTATCCGAAAGAAAGATGGCTCCTTGAGAATGTGCATTGATTACCGGCAATTGAATAAAGTAACGATTAAGAATAAGTATCCTCTTCCGAGGATCGATGACTTGTTTGATAAATTACAAGGTGCCCAATGGTTTTCAAAGATAGATTTGAGATCCGAGTATCATCAAGTGAGAGTTAGGGAGAAAGATATCCCTAAGACAGCCTTCAGAACAAGAGATGGCCATTTTGAGTTCCGGGTGATGTCATTTGGGCTAGGCTGTGTGTTGATGCAACATGGTAAGGTGATTGCATATGCTTCAAGGCAACTACGAAAACATGAAAAGAATTATCCAACTCATGACCTAGAATTGGGCTAGTAATTCATGCATTAAAGATATGGAGACATTATTTATATGGTGTCCATGTAGATATTTACACGGATCATAAAAAGCCTTCGGATATCTTCAAGCAGAAAGAGTTGAATTTGCGGCAACGACGATGGTTGGAATTGCTAAAAGATTATGATGTTGACATCCTATATCACCCCGGAAAGGCGAATGTCGTGGCTGGCGCTCTTAGCCACAGATATATGGGAAGTTTGTGTGATGTACGACCAGAGAAAAGAGAAATGGCTCGTAAGCTTCAGCAGTTAGCTAGCCTAGGAGTTCTAGTAGTGGACTCAGGTAGCAGGGGAACTACCATTCAGAATTCGACAGTTTCGTCGCTAGTAGCGAAAGTGAAAGAGAGACAATACAAAGATCCCATGCTAAAGCATTACAGAGATACACTCCCTCAGAAAGAGGAGTCATCATTCGAGATTACCGGAGACGGAGTTCTCCGATGTCGAGTCAGATTATGTGTTCCTCATGTGGCAGGTTTACGCCACCAAATATTGAGAGAAGCCCATTGTTCCCGTTATTCTATCCACCCCAGAGCAACGAAAATGTATCATGATCTTAAGTCTTTATATTGGTGGAATGGGATGAAGAAAGATATAAGCGAATTTGTAGCTCAATGTCCCAATTGTCAACAAGTGAAAATCGAGCACCAAAATCCGGGCGGATTGTTGCAAACTATAGAAATCCCAACTTGGAAGTGGGAAGTAATTAACATGGACTTCATTACAGGCTTACCCCGTTCTCGACGTAAGTATGATTCCATATGGGTGATTGTGGATAGACTCACTAAGTCAGCTCATTTCTTACCAGTCAGAACGACGTATGTGGCGAAGATTATGCAAAGCTCTATGGTAAAGAGATAGTGCGACTTCATGGTGTTCCGGTATCTATTATCTCAGACAAAGGAACTCAGTTTACGGCTAATTTACGAAGTCCTTCCAAGAGGGTTTAGGGACTCAAGTAAGCCTTAGCACGGCATTTCATCCACAGACTGATGGACAAGCTGAACGTACCATTGAGACTGCGAGGATATGTTACGGGTATGTATGTTAGATTTTGGAGGTAATTGGGATGATCATTTGCCACTCATTGAGTTTGCTTACAATAATAGTTATCATTCTAGCATTCAAATGGCACCGTATGAAGCTTTATATGGGCGAAAGCGTAGATCCCCAATTGGGTGGTTTGAAACAGGAGAGGCTAAATTGATAGGGCCAGACTTGGTCTAGCAAACCATAGAGAAAGTTAAGCTCATACAAGATCGGTTGTTAGCAGCCCAAAGTCGTCAAAAGTCCTATGCGGATAATCGCCGAAGGGACTTAGAGTTCCAGGTTAAAGATTGGTTATTCTTGAAAGTGTCGCTAATGAAGGGCGTTATGAGATTTGACAAAAAGGGGAAGCTAAGTCCCCGGTACATTGGGCCTTATGAGATTGTGTGCAGAGTAGGCCAAGTGGCTTATGAATTAGATCTACCTCCTGATTTGGAGTCAGTTCATCCAGTTTTTCATGTCTCGATGCTTCGTAAATGTGTTGGAGATCCTACTAGATCGTCCCGATAAATGATGTTCAAGTGACAGAAAAGTTAACTTATGAAGAAATACCCATTGCCGTATTAGATAGGCAAGTACGGAGGCTTAGAAACAAAGAAGTGACCTCAGTTAAGATTTTGTGGAGGAATAATAACTGAGAAGAGATGACATGGGAAGCGGAAGAAAACATGAAATCCAAATATCCGCACTTATTTCAGCCCCCGGAAGAGGGCCAAGATGAGACGTCAAGATCATAAGGTATGTATGTTTTCCTTTCTATGCATTTGGGTCGTGTGTGGCCAAATTCCATTGCTATTATGTTGTGGCCCTGTGAGGCATTGTTATTATGGGTTGTTGTAACAGGATAGTAGTGCCATATTATAGGGGAAACTCTGGCGAAATTTTCGTAGAATTCCCGAGTGCTTAACATTCGAGGACGAATGTTCTTAAGGGGGAAAGAATGTTACACCTCGAAAAATTTTCCGTTGATGCATAGTGAATAGACTAACGAAGAGCATGAAGTGTACGGTATTTCAATAAGTAAGAAATAGCATTTGATGACCTTAAGTAAGATTTCAAAGACATTCGATGTTAGACGAGAAAGTTGTCAAGAGAAGGCAATGTATACGATAAGTATCGGAAAGGATTCGTGAGTAACAAGTTGATGACAACTTAATGATATTTTGGGGAAGTGATAAACAAGTGTCAAGAAGGTTCCATAAGGATTGGAGATCAAACAAGACGACGGAAGACGACTTCGGAGAAACTGTGAGTTTCACGGCCACTTCCACGGACCGTGTAACCTTATACGGATCGTGGAAGGGTCCGTGGAAGTCCCAGCAGAGATGGTGGCTGGCTGGTGGTGAACCACGACCAGAACCACGGACCACACCATGTTCCACGGACCGTGGAAGTCCCGACGGGCTGAATTATTCCAAGTCTTTAAAGGTGATCCCAACTTCATTATTTTCATTCCAATACTTCCCCACTTCTCTCTAAAGTCTCTAGGGCATTCCATACATTTCATGAACAAGAATCCAAGGGAAATCAAAGGTTCTTATCATCAAACCAAGTGAATCAAAAGTAAGAAACCCATTAAACTTCATCAAAAACAAGGAATCCAAGTGAAGGAAAAACTAGAGTTTTGCTCAAGTGAGGTATTTGCATGCAAGGTTCAATCCTACACCATCTAAGGTAAGTTTTATGATGTTTCCTTATTGTTTAAGGTATTTGAAAGATGAAACACTTGGATTATATAAGAAATAGAAAATGGGTCATGCGTGTGGGAATAGTGTCACTTTTGAGTAAATGTTTGAATTGAGTTATGATTAGTGGTACATTATGATTATAATCATCCTATAAATGATATAGAGAACATGGAATAGACCTTGTATATGAATGAACAAAATTGTGTGATATGACCACGAATATGGATGAATTGAGGAGTAAGGGTAATGTAGTTGAACAAAGACTATTGTGATGATATTGTGAATATTATTATTGATGTTTGGGATTTGATATATGATATGGAGGAAGTTGTATAAATAAAGGAGATGCTGTCCGATTTTCTCTAGCTTTAGTCATGAATGCTAAGCTATCCATTCTCTAATGTTAGTATAACTCTAATGAAGGTAGAACGTGAGCATTGAAGAAGAACGTGCAAGTGATAGAATAGTTGAACGGAAAGGTATGTAAGGTTAACCCTTCTTTCATAAGGCATGGTTCTTTGGCCAAATATCTATCCTTCTATGAGCCTACCGATGATCCTATCTCTAAGAGCTACTAAGCTTATGATTCTCGATATGATACGATTGTACTAAGTTCCTTATACGACGAGTAATCCTCTAAGGATAGAATGTAATGAATGACGATAGTAAAAAGGCTAAAGATATTTATGAGCTTATATGTATATGTGCCCATGAGTGGCTATTGTGAACCCCGAGCTTATATGGCCGGGTAGAATATAGTGAATATGTATATATAATTATATATATGATGATGCGCGCGCACCACTGCAGTTGGGTACGGATAACCCTGAGCCTTGGTAGGGCCAGGTATGACACTGAGCCTTGGTAGGGCCAGCTATGAGAAACACCGAACCTTCGTGGTCGGGTATGCTATATAAATGCTATGTCTATGACATCAATATGAGTACGAATATGCTAAGTATACGTAAATGTTATGTAAAGGCTATGTATATGCAATGTATATGAGATGTAAATGATATGAATATGAGTATGAATGGAAATATGAATACGAATATGAAAATGGATACGCAAGGTAAATGAGTACGAATATGGATGTATGTACACGGATACGCAATAGAAATGGAATGTCCCTATGAAAGGCAAGTAAGTGCTATGACGATGATACTATTATCTCCCAACCTATGCTATTTCATATGTTGTCTATTATGCTTTCATATTGATGTTGATCATGCTTTACATACTCAGTACATTCTTTGTACTGACGTCCTTTTGTTGTGGACGCTGCGTCATGCCCACAGGTGGCCAGGGAGACAGACTCGATCCATAGCTGTATTTTCTTAGGGACTACATAGCGGAGCTCCATTTCATTCGGAGCTGCAGCTTTTGGTATAGATTCTTTTGTGTATATATTTACGGGCACGGCGGGGTCCTGTCCCACCTATATGATATGATGTACTCTTCTTAGAGGCTCGTAGACATGTGTATATAGTTAGGTATGTTCGGCCTTGTCGGCCTATATTTTGGGATATTGTTTTGTTAGCCTTGTCGGCTTATGTACATTTATATGGGCATAGATGTTATTGATGATATAAGATGTGTTGTCGCCCAATGATGATTAGAATGATGATGAATGAAAAGCATGATTTAGCTATGTGGCTCACCTAGATGTGACGTGAAAGTATGTTAAGAGGTGCCTGGGTGGGTTAGCACCTGGTGCCCGTCGTGGCCCTTCGGTTGGGTCGTGACATTAACCTTCTTGGTACGCCTTCCTCCTATCATTCGTATTCCCATTTCATCACTGTAGTAGTATTTAGTACCCAACTCTATTTTCTAAAACAATTTGCTTGATTATTAATATTCTCTCCCTTCTTCATTACCTGAACACTCTTTCTTTAGACAGGTCTCTCTTAGACTGCAAATTCATCTCATTGATTGAGGACGCGTTTTATATCCATCCATACCTTTCCCATTCCCTTTCCACCATACAGTTAATTCCTCTAGAATATCTCTCATTTCCTTCATTGGTTATGCAGCCCTGTACTACTAGCTCAATAATCCTGCAATGGTAAACTTCTAAAGTGTTATATTCTCATGTCTCGTATATATATTTTTTTCTTTATGCTCATATCTTTATAAAACATATTGACAATATAGTCTACACGATAAGGAAGCTTTCGTTAATAACTAACTTACTCGGTAGCGTATATCATTCTCTTACTTCTCCTAACTGACCTCATCTCTTTTCTAACATTCAAACAACTACTATCTTGGAAGTTCTACTCTCCATACCTTACTTCTCTAAAACTTGAGTACCATCATCCTTACAAACTTTTTTTTTTCTAAGTCTCATCGGTAGTACTTTAAAAGATATCTCATGAAAATTGCAGGTGATGGGTCAGTACTATCCTCGAGGATGTATAAACATTATTACTACAACATATCATGCTTTTCTAATTATCGTCACTTCATAGCATAAAACCTCTCAGTCCATAATCCCTTAATAATAAATGTGTTTTTCTTTTAACACGTTATAAAAGGTGTAGATATACCTGTGACAGCATCGAGGAGGGACTCTAGATCCTGTTGCTCAGCTAATGCATACGTACGATGCTGAGGACCACTCGAACTGAGCGCTTTCCCCCTGCCTTTACCCTGACCTGCTAGTGTCTGGGAGCCTTGCCCCGGAGGGCGCATGGACGATGAAGAACCAGCTGCGGATCCTGTGGGCTGAACCGCAGGCCTACCACCTCGAAATGGGCACTCTCTCATAATATAGCCTGATTGGCCGCAAACATAGCAAACATCCAAACCCAATCGGCACGATCCCCAATATAGCTTATCGCACTGGGTACATTGTGGTATAGATGATCTCATCTGGCTTGAATCACTCCTATATCGAGAGCCCGACTCTCTGAAACTCTGATCCGATCCGAAACGAATAGGGCGGTCGGACCTCTGGCCTGCAAGTCATGGAGATGCACTAGTCGTTGAGTAGCCTATGTGTCTAGAATAATGCTACCTTTGGCCTGCTCTAGGTTCACTAGTAGGACCCGAGGATCTGGCCCCCTTACTATAATCCCCCCCATACTCACGCTCCTCTTCCCGCTGTTGTCGTTGCTGCTGTTCTTCTAGATTCTGGGCATGGGCCTGGATGCGAGAAATATCCATACCGTCCTAAAGTGAAGCGGTCAAACACTCACCCATCAAATGTGGCCCTAATCCACTCACAAACCGGTGTACGCGGTCTCCCATGTCAGCTACCATGGCTGGAGCGTACCTAGCCAAGGAATTAAAATGGAGGCTATACTCTCGGACACTCATATTCCCCTGCCTAAGATTCAGGAACCTGTCCGCTCTAGCTCGTCGAACCTCTGGTGGCAAATAGTGTCGGAGGAAAGCATCCACAAACTCTTGCCATACTGGGGGAGGGGCATTAGCTCCTCTAGAAGACATCCAAACCGTATACCAGTGTACCGCAACATCCCGTAATCTATAAGAGGCCAACTCTACCGACTCAACATCCGAAGCATGTATTATCCGCAACGTTCTCAACATTTCATCTATAAAGCTCTGCGGATCCTCATCCGGTTTTGACCCATAAAATTCTGAAGGGTTCAAACTAATAAAATCACGGGCTCTAGCACTCACAGCTCTATCACCATGGCCCGTACCTTGCTATTGGGCCTGAGCGGTGACTAACTGGGTCAATAATTGTATAGCCTCTGTCATCGGCTGGCCCAAGGCTCCTGGAGGAGAGACTGGAGCTGGAGCTGAGGCTCCTTTATGCTCCTTTGAAGCAGGCGCTGAGTGAGAGAATTGAAATGGAACCTCAGTAGGAGACTCATCCTCTTCTATATCCCTATCTATCACTGTCTTACCCTTTTGGGTTGCTGTAGCTTTTCTCTTCACAGGCATCACTGAAAACATAGCACATCGTTAAGGAAAAGGAAATTCTTATACCACGGCTCTATCGCACGATTTATCATGAGAAAGAAGGTCAATCATTCCTGAATGCCCAGCAGCCTCTTGTTTATAAGTGTGGCGCGCTTTACACCCATAAACGAGACTCTGCTGGACACGGCTCGTAGACACACCCTAGGACAGAACTACTCTGATACCACTTTTGTCACGACTCGACTAGGGGGCCATGATGGGTACCTGGAGCTGACTACCGAGCACCACTCATTAGGCTAATCCTCATACTCAACCTAAACTTATATGATCTCCAAAGCAACACATGTCTATATACACAAGCCCTCATGGCTGCAAAACTGATATACAAAAGTATAACATAGTCATCATGGCACATCTACTACCCACACGTACGTATCTACGAGCCTCTACTAGAGTACTAAACATAAAGACGGGACGGGACCCCGTCGTGCCCAAATATATGCACAAAATAATAAATCAACATGGCACCTCCGAAGTAATGGAGTGCTTCTCCGAAGCCTTTGAGAGTAGCCTCTGGAATCTGGGCCCCCTCCCTGTCTACCTGTGGGCATGAACACAACGTCCAAAAGAAAAAGGACGTCAGTACGAAATATGTACTGAGTATGCAAGGCATGAGTAGTAACATAAGTAAAATGTGAAGGACAGCATAAAATAAAAGACCAAATACCTTTTGAGATGTTCATCATGCTTACTTTACCTTTTCTCAAGAATCGTGGAATGCACATACATATACATATCATAGAACCGTATATGCTCATATTGTTACATCCCGTACTTTTGTACGTTGGATTTGTCATAAGTTTAAGGACAAGATTATTTTTGAGGTTATAAGTATTTATGCTATGTTTAACAAGTGATAAGTAAGTGACTCGAAGGTTAAAGGTTATCCAAATTGAAGAGTATAAGTTTTATCGATGAAACACCCTGTATTTTAGGGCTATGGTTTTGAAGCACTCGACATATGTAAGTAGACCGGAGCCACGGAGGGTTTTTTTTCATGTTCAAGTATGCAAATAAAGAGTCCATTGTATAAGAAGATGAAGTCCCGAACTGATTTTAGACTTAAAAAAATGAGATAACGATGGTTGAAAATAATACTTTGGTGTATACATAAAGAGGCTATGGACTAATTTTATATTACATGATCATGGTAATGGGTATATGAAGTGTGCTAAAAATGATTAATGTTTAAGTGAATTGAGATCAAGAAATTTATTATGCGGGTAAGTGATTAAATGTCGGTATAGTGTCAACGAGTAATTACTTAAAAGGACAAGGTGGGTGAGTACTAAATTGAGGCAATTACGTGGCTGAAAATCAAGAGACAATGGGTGACTATTATCCTACGTATACCTACATGTTGCATGCAAGGAGGAGGTGTCATTAGCTATCAAAGAGATAAAGGAGATGGACCCCACTATGGAATAAATA
>NW_026717171.1:0-27701 GCF_029784015.1 Lycium ferocissimum | reverse complement strand
ATGAGATGTTCGTTTGTAAGCGGCTATGTAAGCATTTCCCCGTATCATTATGCATTGTGTTATGAATTTCATGTGTTTTGAATTTATTTGTTATGGTTACGGAGTTTTATTTGATTTGAAAAAGATTAAAAGCATGTTTGATTTGTCGAAAAAAAAAAGGGGGTTTTCCTTATGTGCTTATGTTATGCTTTGCGGGCCCAGTATGGCTATGAGTATTATGAGAGTCTGCGGGTTCGCTCGGCCCTAAGGAAGGGTCGGGTGCCCATCATGCCCTATCGGAAATTAGGGTGTGACATATACTTAGTCCCTTCCAATGGAAATTGAACTTTTTGCCCCTAGCTTGGTTTGTTTTCATTTGGCCACATATTGAAAGTGGGGTCCACGGCCAAGTGGCCCCCTTTCTTGAAAATTCTAGCATATTTCCTCTAATTCATGAAAAATATTTCCCTTAGTTCCAAATTTTCCCCTAGCCTTTCTCCGTATTTCCATGAGTCATGTTGCGAATTTACCTTTTTACCCCTGGCCTTTCTTAATATTCCAACTTTAACATTTTCCATAAGCGACTTGTGTCGCTTGCCTTGACTCACCCGAGGGTACAAAATGCGGAATGTAACACCTGGTTTTTGGGCTTCCTACATATCTCAGGCTAAATGAGAATTCAGGCCGTTTGTAGTTCTAACTTTATGAGGACTATGAAATAAAGAGTTTCTTTAAGCTATCTCGGGATGTCCCAAGATAACTATAGGAATATGGTCGAGCCTCGAAACTTGAGTAGCCTACATATCCCTGGCTTTGAGAATCAGGCCAATTGTAGTTCGACTCGATAGCCTAAAAAGGAATATCTCTTTATGTGGGAACTCCTTCGACTATTTCCGGTTGAAAATCCAAACCGGAAGCGGTTTTTGAAAGGACTTATTAGTGTTGATGCTTAAAATGATCTCCAATCCCTGGTGTGTAGAAAGCTTGACTTTCGTACGCTATTTTTGACCGATTGCCTAAGAAAAGTTCCACGTATGCTTCGCATGTTTTGAATCCGGCTTTTGCTCCCACCTTTGGTAGCTTCTAGCTCGTTTTCAAATGCTGAGTCCTGCGTGTTAGTCTTTTGAAAATTTTAATTTTAATGTAGTCATACCTTTGTGGTGTTTTGCCAGTTGTCATCCTCTACTGGTACATTCGTCTTTTCGCAAATGCTTGTTCGTCTTTTTTCTTCTCTCTTGTAAGTGTGTGTTTTTGTGTATATTTTTTTAAAATAATCTACTCTGGATAATAATCACGATACTTCGACTGCCTTTTTTTTTTCGTCGTCGTCAGATGTTTCCATCGTTCAATGATAACTTCTGTTGGGATCTGGGTTGGGCTATACCGCATTTTACGCGAACCTACACACCCCAGTCCGGTTGTCATTTTTGTAACTCGATATATCAATTATGAAACCCATATTTTCTCATGCGGGGCCATTTTTGTTTCTTACGACGTCCACTACCCTCGAAAATTTGGCATCACATCATGATTGCATATCGCGATGGATCGTCCAAATACGGTGTGTCACACATCCCGTTATCCGCATACGGTGACAGCGGAATACCAGTTGGTCTAACATCACCTATAGTCAAAAATACCCAAGTAGACTGCACATCAGAGTGTAGTATAATATTCCTCTCATGATGACCGCTAACCCCTGTGTCCAGAATTACAACATTTAGTCAGAATTTTCAAGTTAACTATGGCATATTCAGGGTGGAGCCTTTTCTCATGACTACCACTATCCCTGAACCATGATTATGTTAACTTGAAACAGACTGCAATAGTGATCGCAAATCTTGACGTAGGAATCACATTCGTATTTTAGTGATTGCGGACATCAAGCTTGGAATTACGCTACCTATTTTTGGCTATATATATGGATGGCGACTCATCCCCTTCGGCATGTAGTCTCTTAATCCATACGTCATTTTGAGGACTGAAGCTTACCTCGGTGGCAAGACTTACACCTTCCTTTTTTGACTCCGGGGAAGAATACCCGCCCGTCAACAGGATTCACATCTTCCAAAGGGACTAGACTCGATTGTGAGTAATGGCATTCAATCCCGCTATCAACGCGACATTTTAAATTTTTGGATTTTTGGACGTCCACTCAGCCAATGTATTATGGCAAGCCATGCGGGTCTCAATACCTTGATACAAAAGCTGTTTTTAGTGGAAACCCGACTTCGATACCGTGATTATATCTTCCAAAAGTAGTCTTTAAATATATATATATATATATATATATATATATATATATATATATATATATATATATATATATATATATATATATTTTTTTTTTTGTAAAAATCTTCGTGCTCTGCGAAATGAAAAAACTTGTCAGCATAAAGGAAACTTCACTTGGGAAGGACTTCGTTACCCTTTTGTGCACTCTTTATGCCGCCATCCTTGGAACTTTTCTTCGCTTTGCTTGTTATCGCTACCCTGTTTAAAACATTCTAGCAAACGAGTTAGTGTAGAATCTCCCCGCTTGTTTGTTCCTGCATCCACAGAAAAACTTGTCAGTTTCTTATATGGTCGATCGCTCTCCGTGCGTATGGACTCCTTTCATTCATATCTCGGTAGGAAGAGGTGCTCATTTTTCTAAAAAAAATCTTTTATTTTTTCTAACAGAGCTTAAGAAAATTTTTTGTGCGATAATTTTCTTTTGAAAATATATGTTTTGAAAATAATATTTTATATACGCCCTTTTAATGTCATGACATTGGTTACTCAAACAAAGTCTTCCACCTCTTTCCTCCTTTGATCTTGACTTGTGAAATTTTTGAATCCCTTTTGAAAATTTTGCCCCAGTTTGTGTACGTCTTTGTACCGACTTGAGTCTCACTATATCAAAGGAATTTTTGAGACCCTCTCAAAAAATTTTGCCCCAGTGTAAGTGTGTACTTATCATTTCTTGATTTTACCGTGCTTGAGGAATTTTTGAGATCCTTCTCAAAAATTCTAACCTAGTTTCCTTGTGGGGTTACCTTAATCATTCTCTTGCTGAATCATCTCTGGAGTTTTCCTATGGTTTATTGGGAACTTTTTTTGGAATGACCGAGCTCGGGAGAGCGCCTACGTATCCCGTTTCGGGAATCAGGTCGAAACGTAGTTCAGGGTAAACATTTTGAAATTTTTGGTGAGACCGAACTCAAATGAGCGCCTACGTATCCCAAATGCGAATCAGGTCATAACGTAGTTCAAAATACATAATTTTGGATTTTTGGTTTAAAGTGACCGAGCTTGAAAAAGCGCCTACGTATCCCTTTATAAGTATAGGGAATCAGATCCTTGTGTAGTTCGTACATAATATTTTGGATTTGGTTTTCTAAGAAGAAATGCAAAATTACACGTAAAGGGAATGCAACTAAAGAAAACCTAAACTATGGAAACTCTGAATCCTCGTAGCTGTCTTTTCTTCACACGTAGTATCTTTTGATTGCATCTGAATTTATCGCTTTTGGCCACTCTTGACCATCCATTTCAGCAAGTAGTACAGCTCCTCCTGATAGCACTTTTCGTACCATAAGGCCCTTGCCAGTTTGGTGCGAATTTTCCTTTGTATTCTTTTTGATTAGGGAATATTCACTTGAGTACCAGTTGCCCGATTTGAAACACCCTATTTCTCACACGTTTGTTGAAAGCACGCGCCATTCTTTGCTGGTACAGTTGACCATGGCAAACAACAATCATCTTTTTTTCATCTATCAGAGCCAGTTGCTCATATCTTTTACGGATCCACTCTGCATCGTCCAACTCAACTTCTTGTATTATTCGAAGTGAAGGGATTTCTACTTCGGCTAGTATCACCGCTCAAAGGCATACACCAACGGTATGGGGTGGCTCCCGGTCGAAGTCCTCGCCGTAGTGCGGTAGTCTGCCAATGCATAAGGCAATTGTTCATGCCAGTCTTTGTAGTTATCAATCATCTTTCGGAGGATTTTCTTGATATTTTGTTGGCAGCTTCTACAGCCCCATTCATTTGTGGTCGATATACGGTTGAATTCCAGTGGGTGATCCAAAACCGCACACATATGTCTCTCATTAAATGGCTATTCAGGTTACCCCCATTGTCTGTTGTGATTGATTCTGGGATGTCAAATCGGCATATGATGTTGTTGCGCACAAAGTTCATGACCACTTTCTCTGTCATCGATGAATATGATGCTGCTTCCACCTACTTGGTGAAGTAGTCTATGGCAACCAAGATGAAACGATATTTGTTTGACGCAGCTGGCTCAATTGGTCCTATGGCATCCATGCCCCAAGCGGCGAATAGCCAAGGTGATGTCATAGCATTTAGTTCTGTTGGGGGGACTTTTATCAAGTCTACATGAATCTGACACTTGTGGAACTTCTGGACAAATTTGCTGCAGTCATTTTCCATGGTCATCCAAAGAATAACTCGTTCTCAAAATTTTCTTTGCTAGAACGAACCCATTCATGTGAGGCCGCAATGTTGACGCACCTCTTCAATCAATTGTGTAGCATCAAATGAATCAACACACCTACGCAATCCCAAATGCGAGTTCTTTTGTACAGACATTCTTGTTGAGGAAGAAGCCATTTGCCAATTTCCGATAGTCCTCTTGATTTAAGGTGATTCTTTCGGGATATTCTCCTTTCTCCAAGAACATTTTAATGTCAACATACAAAGGTTTTCGATCAGTCTCAGCTTATACAAAAGCACAGTGGGCTGGCTGATCTTTAATTTCAATTTTGACAGGATCAATGTATCTACTATCGGGATGCTGGATCATGAATGCTATTGTTGCCAATGCATCAGCGATTTCATTTTGAGTTCTTGTTATATGTATGAACTTGATTTCTCGGAAACGATCTGCCAATCTTTGCACAAGTCTAACGTATGGTATGATCTTTTGGTTTTTAGTGGCCCATTCTCCTCAAACTTGATAGATTAGCAAATCTGAGTCGCCAATTACCTGAAGCTCTTTCACAATCATGTCAAGAGCTAAACGTAGACCCAAGACACAGGCTTCATATTCAGCCATGTTGTTAGTGCAATTGAAACTTAATTGTGTCGCCACTGGATAATATTGGCCTGAGTCTGAAACCAAGACGGCTCTGATTCCTGATCCCTTAAAATTGACTGCTCCATCAAAGTATACTTTCCATCCTGATTCGTCTTCACCTTCTTCACCTTCAATTGTCATTATTTCTTCATCTGGGAAGTAAGTCCATAAAGGTACTGGATTGTCATCTACTGGGCTTCCTGCCAATAGGTCTGCCAATGCCTGCCCTTTGATTGTCTTTTGCGTGATGTACTGGATGTCGAACTCACTTAAAAGCATTTGCCATTTGGCCAGCTTCCCTATGGGCATGGGTTGGCGAAAGATGTACCTTAGTGGATCCATTCTTGAAATCAGATGAGTCATATAGGCAGCCATATAATGTTTTAACTTCTGAGATACCCTGGTTAGAGCGCAACACGTCTTTTCCACCAAGGAGTATATGGATTCACAAGGTGTGAACTTTTTACTGATGTAATAGATGGCTCTCTCCTTCTTGCTTGTCTCGTCGTTTGTACTAACATGCATCCAAAAGCATTTTCTGATACTGACATGTATAGCAGCAAATGACTTCCTGGCCTTGGCGGTACCAAGACAGGTGGATTTGATAGGTATCTTTTGATTGTGTCAAAGGCTTTCTGACAGTCTTCTGTCCATTTGGTTAGAGCATCTTTCTTGAGGAGCTTGAGGATTAGTTCTATGATTATGTGGATTGAGCGATAAAGCGTCCAATGTAATTCAACCTTCCTAAGAAATTCATGACCTCTTTCTTTGTTCTAGGCGGTGGTAGCTCTTGGATTGCTTTGATCTTGGTGGGATCTAACTCGATACCCCGATGACTGACTATGAACCCTAGTAATTTTCCAGCAGGCACTCCAAATGCACATTTTGCAGGATTCAACTTCAAATCACCTTGCGGAGTCTGTCAAACAATCTTCGTAAATGTTCGAGGTGGTCCTCACCTACCCGGAATTTGATGACGACGTCGTCCACATACACCTCAATTTCTTTGTGCATCATTAAAGACGGCGGTCATTGCCATCATGTAAGTAGCGCCGACATTCTTGAGTCCGAAGGGCATTACTCGGTAATTATATACTCCCCATGGTGTGATGAATGTTGTCTTTTGAGCATCTTCTTCATCCATCAGTATCTGATGATAGCTTGCGTAGCAATCCACAAAATATTGCACCTCATGCTTGGTGAAGTTATCAATAAGTATGTGAATATTTGGGAGCGGGAAATTATCCTTTGGGCTAGCGTGGTTGAGAGCACGGTAGTCCACACAAATCCTTATTTTCCCATCTTTCTTTGGTACCGGAACTATATTTGCTAACCATGTCGGGTATAGTGTCACCTCAACGACCCCCGACTGAATTTGTTTTTCTGCTTCTTCTTTAATTCGAATGCTGACATCGGGCTTAGGCTGCCAGATTTTCTATTTTACCGGGGTGAACCCTTTGAGGATTGGCAACCTATGGGCAACAATATTCGTACTCAAACCTGGCATATCGGCGTATGACCAAGCGAAAACATCCTCATACTCTTTCAGTAGGCTCTGATACCCTTCTTTCTCAGCTTCCGTCAAGTGCAGACTTATTCTGGTCTCCCGTACAAACTCCTCACTTCCTAGATTAACGGCTTTTGCTTCCTCTAGGTTTGGCATGGGTCTGTTCTCATATTCTTCTTCGACATCTATTAACCCTCCGATTCGATTCTTCTCATCGATCGTCATTTTGTTCATCGTCATTTTCACTTGCTCTATAACATGTCATGACATTATTTGTAGGCCTCTATATTATTATCATGGAACAAAATAGCATTGCTAGTCATGTAAAAGCAATCTCATTTATGTATTGATATATGGTTATATTATATATATATATATATATATATATATATATATATATATATATATATATATATATATATATTTATATAGCAAAAAATAATTGTTTTATTGCAAACTTTGAGGTGTTTTCATTGATTTTTTTTTTAAAAAGGCAAAGACAAACGACGGTCCTGACTCAGAATGGAACATCGAGCTATTTTCGTTATTAAACAACACGTAAAATAAGAAAACACGAAAAGGCGATAAGCCGGGCCTCAAAGCCAACTTTCACCATTTTTCCTGAAAAATGAGCATTCTTTCTAGCGCAGAGTGAACAACGGGGTAGAAGTCTATCCACTTGTTGTCTCTCTTGGTTTAGCAGGGCGAATCTCTAATGCTTCAAAGCATTTTTCAATGATAGCTGTGCATTCTCCTTCCCAAAACAGTGTCCTTAAACCCTCTTCTGGATCTTCGCCTTTGTGGCCCAATGGGCATGTTGTGAAGGATTGGTGGAGATGAGGGAATGGATTTCTCATTTCAACGGGACCTCTTGGCCCATATTCTGCTTCTTCTTCTTCTGCCTGACATGGCTCATATCCAACCCCAAACCTAAGACTTCCCATTTTTGATACTCACTGGTTCTCTGATTCCTTGCAAGTTCTTTCCCAGACCTTTCTCGGGTTCAAACCAATTCCTCATCATAGTTGTAGCAACCATCTTGTAGACCTGTGGCATAGAGCTCTCTTCATCATCTCCCCTACGATCTACCATGGCTAGCTCAACAATATGAAAATCAGCGCCTGCTGGTGATTTCTCTACAACTGGTACAGAGTTATCTGGATAGTTGTGGGCACTTCCTTTGCCGTGAATAATGACTTCTTGATCATCCCATATGAATTTGAGAGATTGATGTAACGAGGATGCCACAACTCCAGCGGCGTGCAACCATGGTCGGCCCAACAACAGGTTATAGCTTGTTTTGATGTCCATGATGACAAACTCCACTACGAACTCCGCAGGGCCCATTTGTATGTGTAAATCTATTTCTCCAATTGGGTCACTGGTTGCACCATCATAAGCTTTTACGTTGGTCCGACTCTGGCGGATCTTACCAATATTAAACCCGAGCTGTTTCAGAGTCGTCACAGGGCATACATTCAGCCCATCTCCCCCATCAATCAGTACTTGTGGAATAATTTTGTCACGGCACTTGATTGTTATATGCAGGGCTTTATTGTGGGACTTCCCCTCCCTTGGTAATTCATCGTCAGAGAATGACAGCCTATGAGCTCGTACAACATACCCCACAATTTTGGCCAATGTTTCACTTGCAGTGCCGGCGGGTACTTGGACATCGTCTAAGGCTTTCATCAAAGCCAACTGATGTTGGGATGAACTGAGTAGCAGTGACATTACCAATATCCTAGCAGGAGTCTTATGCAGGTACTCAATTGTCACGACCCGACTAGGGGCTGCAACGGGTACCCGAGGCTGACCACCGAGCACCACCCATTCTATGTCTTATCCTGCCCTCATTCACGTTTCTTATCATTTGTAATCATAGAAAATGATTTTTCATTTAAAACATATTTACTTGTATAAACATAAGCCTTTTAGGCTATCAAAATAATAATATACATATACTTGCATATACATGAAGTCTATGGGACCATACTACCCACACATACGTATCTACGAGCCTCTACTAGAACACTAAACGTATGGACGGGACAGGACCCCGTCATGCCCAAAATATATATATATATATATATATATATATATATATACACAAAATAATGTCCCAAAATAGCACCTCCGGAATAAAGGAGGGCTCCTGTAACCCGATATCTCCTACGCTCCGCACCGTCTCTCTCCGTCTACCCTGGGCATGAACACGGCGTCCAAAGAAAAGGACATCGGATTAATATTGTACTGAGTATGCAAGGCATGAATGAAATAAATATAATAGGGAAATCATAATGGCACAGGACAAGGACATAACCTTCGACTAAATACCTGTAGTACATACATTACACATAGCATATCATATAAGCTACCATGGCGTGTACCTCGTCTTATCATACATACCTTATCATATTGGACATACATCACCATATCATATATACATCGTCATATCATACATGCATTATCATACCATATATATACATCGTCATATAATACATGCATTATCATACCATACACTCATCGTCATATCATACATGTATCACCATGTCAGTTTACGTCCGGGTACCCATCGTATGCAGCCCACCAGTGGTGATCATGTCCGCCCTTTTCTCGGTACGGTGTAGTCGCACGCAGCCCACTGGTGGTGGTCATGTCCGCCCTTTTCTCGGTACGGTGGAATCATATCATCACACACATCATACATTTATCATCATTCATGTCATAATCTCATCATCATACACACTATGTATTTGTCATCATACATAACATACGTTTAATGTCACTATACATTTCATAGACATGTCGTGGCTTATCTTATCTTAATGTCATCAAAGCATATATACATATATACATACCGTATACTCATTATCATATATTTTATAGGTACCTTGCAAGCTAGCTTATCTTTCCTTGATTTCATGTGGTTGAAGTGTATGGAAGGTTCTAGAGGCTTTGAGAGAGATGGAGGAGTGTATGGAATGAAATAAATGAAGTGGCAACACATTTATAAACTTGTATCATTTCAGCCCGTTCGGGTGTTCCACGACCGTTCCACGGTCCGTGGAACCAAGTGTCGGCCGTGGAACTAGTCGTGGTTCACGACCAGCCACCACCTCTTCTATCGGTAGTTCCACACCCATCCACGGTCCGTCGAATATTATCCGGGCCGTGAAGTGGTCGTGGAACTCATCGCTTTCTCCGAACTTGTTCCCGTCGTCTCGTTTGTCCTCAAATCCTTATGGGACCTTCTTAACACTTGTTTATCACTTCATTAGCAATCTAAGGGACGTTATAACTCTTCTCCAAGACATCATTAGTTCAATACTCGCAGTTTGCCCAACACACTCAACTTATAACCCGCATCTCTGAACAACTTTCTTTCCTTAACTCGAATGTCTTTCAAATCTTATTTAGAATCATCAAACGCTAGTTTTTACTTATGGAAATATCGTATACTTCGTACTCCTCATTATTCTATCCACTGTGCATTAACGAAAATTTTTTCGAGGTGTAACATTCTTCCCCCCTTAAAAACATTCGTCCTCGAATGTTAAGCATTCGGGGATTCTACAAAAATTTCGCCAGAGTTTCTCCGGTAATATGGCACTACCACCCCCAATCACAAACAACCCATAATAAACATGCCTCACAGGGCCACAACACAATAGCATTATAAATTGGCCACACACGACCCGTTTGCATAAAAGAAAAGCATACATACCTCAAAATCTCGATGTCTCACCATAACTTTCTTCCGGAGGTTGAAATTTGCACGGACATTTGGATCTCATGATTTCTTCCACTTCCCATGTCATCTCTTCTCGATTATTACTTCTCCACAAAACTTTAACTGAGGCTACTCCTTTGTTTTTTTTTAAGCCTCTGTACCTGCCTGTCTGGTATGGCAATGGGTTTTTCATCATACGCTATCCTTTTTGTTACCTGCACATCACTTAGGGGGACGATCCTAGTAGAATCTTCAACATATTTACCAAACATCGAGGCATGAAAACTGGATGGACTGACTCCAGATCAGGGGGTAAATCTAATTCGTAAGCCACTTGGCCTACTTTGTGCACAATTTCATAAGGTCCAATATACCGGGGACTTATCTTCCCCTTCTTGCTAAATCTCATAACGCCCTTCATTGGCGACACTTTCGAGGATACCCAGTCTTTCACTTGAAATTCTACGTCTCGTCGATCCTCTTTCTTGCTCAATAATAATATTAAGTCTTACATGATCTCACTTGGTTTCATTGGCAAGGTATAAATACTAGCAAGTTACATAATCGTTCTTGAGTGATTCGTGTGCATACACCCATACGTATACTTGTATCCATATCCGTATACTTATTCGTGTTCGTAGTCGTATTCTCCTTCATACTTATATTCATCTACATATTTGTACTCACATTCGTATCACATACATATCACATGTCTTACATTTGCTTAACATACACATACTCATATTGATTTCATATACATAGCATTTACATAGCATACCTGACCACGAGGGTTCAGTGTTGTACATAGGCACATACACATATAAGGTCGTAGGCGCCTTTGGCATCATTACTATCGTCGTTCATTACACCTATCTGTCACACCTTAGGGTCTATCGTTCAATCTCTATGCTTAGGTTCTCTTCACTCGCTTCCCCCCTTTAAGGGTTTTGCCTGTACCATTTTTAAATTCGTCGCCTCGCCTTTCAACCTTAAATTCATATATCCCTTACTATACTACATCCTATTCATACCGGTTCCCATGATTTATAGCTACGATAATTCGTGTGTGAAGCCTTAACATACCCGTCTTATAGTTTCGTAATCGAGTAATACAACCGACATAGCAATCCGAACAAGGATGCATTCCACTTAGCTCATCTGGCAGTTATGAGTCGACGTCTAGATTCGCTCCAATTCACAACTTTGTTTCGTCGGAATATTCACAATAGTAGTATGTCTAGTTACCCCACCGCTTCTGTCACTTACCCTTTTTTTTTTTTTAATACCCAAAATTCACTTATAGCATCATCTTTCCCTCTTTCTGCCATTTCACGTTATTCCTCTCTTCCCTATAATCGGCTAATAGTGATCGCAATTGCGCTTTCCCTTAAACTCACCATTTTGTCTTCCTTTGTTTTCACGGATCTAAGTCCCCTGTACCACTAACACCACTTCTTGCCTCATACTCCGTTACTTTTGTGTCGCATTCAACATTGATTCCGAGACCCGTCATAATCATGTTGTATTTGTCGTCGCTTATAGCCTCACTTTATCGCTCTATCATCGTACGACGAACTCGTAATTCATGGCCTCATTTTTCTCTCCAATTAGTTCTCATATACACTTTACTCGTTCTGCCTTAGTGGAGGGTATTCGTAGGAGATGCGTTTTCCTTTCCTCATAATGCAACTTATTTCGTAAACACACGCACTTCGTGTATCTTCTCCTCCTTCTATATCCGTACTCAATTCTCTGCACCATTTCCTTCTCAATTTACCTTATTACCTCCCATTTTATAATCAGTCCTTTAATCCTCGCACAAGGAATTCTATCCTTAACTCAGTACCGCCTTGCCCTTTAGAATATACATTACCTTTATACACTCCGTTCTCGATCACTCGTTTGCTGGCCTCCTCTCTTCTTCACGACAACTCTGTCTATGGTTCTCGCAAATTTCTTTTAGATTCTAAGGAAAATTTCGGCAGAGTTTCTCTCGTAACATAACAACCCCAAACCTACACATAGTCCAATAAAAACACGTCCCATGCCTCAATAGGACATGTATCGGGACACACACATCATATGCAACTCAACAACATAAAATCACTTACCATTAAAGGGTATAATTAATGGAGCTTGTCTCATAAGTTACGACCGAACACTCAGTCTAGGAGTCCATTATATATCTATTCATAAACATATTATTATTATCACACCTCCAATCAACTTACTCGTGAATCATGATTCTAGCTATCACTAGGTCACTAGCAATTGTTGTCATCTCAAATTGTTGGGTTGGCTCAGGTTTCTCATCTCAACACAATCGTCACACCAGGAGTAATATATGACAGCGTAAGACCCGAATAAATTGGTACATACATACCATAAGGGATTAATGAAAATATACCTGGGTCAATATCGGAGGGATACTCAAGATTTTGTCGCCCAGCTAATGTATAAGTATGATGCTGGGATCTACCCAGACTGGGCATTTCTCTTTGACCGCTATCACCGACTTCTAACATCCGTAACCTTTGCCTTGGTGGCCGTACAAATGATGAAGAGCCAGCTACCACTCCCATGGACCGGATCTTATCTTTACCACGTAGCGATGGACAATCGCGCCTAAAGTGACCTGGCCGAGCACAAGCATAACAAACATCTGAACCCGAGCGGCACGGTCCGGAATGTAACTTCCTGCATTGGCTACATACGTGGCACGTGGCCTCGTCGGCTCGAATCACCCCTATTCCGAGAACCGAACTCGAGACACCGGGGCGGCCTAGAATCGCAGATCCATCACGTCCGAGTCCGTAACCGCGGGAGCACTAGTTATCGAACGGACTGAGTGCCTGGTGAATTGTTGCCTCGGAGCGCCTCTTAACTCATGATCCAACTCTGAAAAATTAACTCTCTTTCTCCGACCCCTGTTACCGTGGTCTATATCCTGCCGCTGAGCTTGGCGGCTACCAACCGAGCCGGGCCGGAGAACGGCCCGTCTCATCTCTTGGCCCGAGGTGTCCGGAGAAGGACCGGGGGGTGCGGGAGCTAAAATTGGGGCTTCCCTCTGATCCTCTAAAGTGGGCATGGTACGCGGAATCCGAGATAGGGCCTTGTTTTGGGGTTCACTCTCCCCTACATCCGTAGATGGCCCTTGTTCCAGCCCTTTTGCAATCACCGCTTTGCCCTTCTGGGCGGTAGTAGCTTTTCCTTTCATCGACTTTACTGAAATCATAAACGCACCATTAGAGAGGGGAAAATCTTATAACATGGCTTTATCGCACGATCTCATAAGAAGAAAGATGGTCATTTTTCCTAAATGCCCTGTAGCCTCTTGTTTATTAACGTGGCGCGCAACACACCATAAACAAGACTCTACTAAACACGGCTCGTAGACACTTCCTAGGACTTAACTGCTCTGATACCACTTTTGTCACGACCCGACTAGGGGCCGCAACGGGTACCCGAAGCTGACCATCGAGCGCCACCCATTCTATGTCTTATCCTGCCCTCATTCACGTTTCTTATCATTTGTAATCATAGAAAATGATTTTTCATTTAGAACATATTTACTTGTATAAACATAAGCCCTTTATGTCACACCCTAATTTCCGATAGGGCATGATGGGCACCCGACCCTTACTTGTTATCTATAGTCATATCTTTTCAAATCAAATAAAATCCGTAGTCATAACGAATCCGTAACATAATGCATACCGATATATCGGCATGCATTACAAAACAAATCGCAAAATAATGCATAATATAAGTATAACACACTCGGGCAAAACATATGCAAGTCGAAGCTACTTATTTCCCGAAGAGCTACGACGACTACTCGGAACATCTTCTCGCCGGAACATAACGGACACTTAATATCGTACCAAAGCCGGTATCCGGCAAGGCTGTCATATATATATATATATATAGGGAACGTCCCCAACAAAACATAAGCCGAGAAGGCTACCTTCATACACAGCTGCCATGATAAACATATATATAGCTACGCAAGCCGACAAGGCTGCCACTACAAATGGGTACGCCCCAGACACAAGCCATAACCTTATAACAAAACAACAACCATCCATAGACCCACACTTGTGACCACAGACCTCTAAGAGTGACAACGACATCATATGACGGGACGGGCCCCGTCGTACCCCCGAACGATAACATATGTACATATCAAAAGTTATACCACGACACTATGCTCCGAACAAAGGAACACTGCGAAATAGCTGAGTAGATACCCTAGGTGCGGATCTCCGAAGCGTGTGTCGTACTGCGGGCATGAAACGCAGCCCCCCGAAGAAAGGGGGTCAGTACGAAATATGTACTGAGTATGTAAAGCGTCAAACATAGTAAATAGAATCATATCTGAGACAAGGTGTATAGGACTCAATGCAACTACAGAGTTTCATAAAACTTGCCTTTGAACATACTTCATTTGTATCGTCCTCATATCAATGTCAATATAATGCTTTATAATCAAAATCGCATAATCATTCTATATATAACATATATAACGTGTCCGGCCCTTTAGTAAGGGACTCGGTATTTATAATCATAACATCATAAACGTAAACATATTCGTGTCCCGGCCCTTTAGTAAGGGACTCGGTAATAAGGAATATATGCCCTCCATCTCCAAATCATCATATCATCACATCATCATCATCATATATATATATATATATATACGTGTCCCGGCCCTCTAGTGAGGGACTCGGTGAATAGTATAATAGATCGGCGCACGAGAACGTACCCTGGCCGGGACTCGGTGAAGGATATAGCGGTAAGCACGAGCGAGTAATAAGCAACCACATATATATGTAAAACATTTTTTGAGACTCAGTGAATAGTAACTAAATCAATTCTTGGACATTAGCATGTTACATTATATGAAAACCAAGCATACCTATGCAATTCCTTTTAAAAAAAAAATAAGAACTCTTGTACATTACATACTAGTCCATCATGTAATAAATAACGAGATCATATTTCAACTATACCAACATTTTCAACATTACGGACGAATAACAATCACATATCGTACTAAGAGTTAGAGAGTGGAGTCACCCCGAGGCTCGGTTATATCTTACTTACGTCTAGGACATGCCAAAAGAAGGAAGGAATAGGCTTTGCGTACCTTTAGCGTTTAGTCGTAATAATAACTTGTACTTGCTGCCCAACAACACTTAGCCTATATCAAGATATCAAGAGCTATAATTAGTATACAAGGGATTTCAATACGCACTCCGACGCTCACAATCCCTTTCAAACATTTAGACGACGTTCCGCTCGCATTCAAACCAACTAGTGCTTACAATCTAACATTGCTACTCATTCTTTCTCATATCATTTCAAACTTGTTTAACGTGACTTAGGGGACTGTGGTCAGCTTGTATATCATTCATTCCAGCCCCAAAATCACAGCCAAACAGCACATGCACAATACCATTTCACTTGTACTACATGTTCATAACAACATTCAACAATCAACAACATTACTTTCATTTCTAATCTTAAAACAGTCCACGGTTTGGACTGCTTATATCCTTCAACATGGTTGGTTTCATTAACTCCTTAATTCACATATTCAACATACATACAATATACTATAATGTGCATAAAAACAACAATCCAAATTTGGCACAAAACAGTCCACAAATTCCCCTAAAACAGCCCTTTACACGGCTTCAATGCCATTCCTACAACTTCATGATTTTCACTCCTTTATCCATACTACAACACCTTCAATCCAATCCCAATACATTGTACAAGAAGACCAAACATAATTCCATTCAAATCTACCACACATGGCTCATGTAAACTTTAAGAAAACAGCCCAATTCTAACATGCACATCATAAACCAATTTCTACAAATCTTAGTTCAATCACATATGGTGGTATACATTTATTATTCAACAATACAAGCAAAATGGAACCAACCATTGCTTCACCAAGCTCACGGCTGCCACTCAAGTTCAACCACAACAACAATCCAACAACAACATGCATGAATTACACATTTATATCATCATACAACACAAGAACAATAACCATTCTTACCTTTCAATCTTGTTCTTCACCTTGGTCTAAATCTTCAACTCTCTTGAATGCTACACCTCCTAGTCTCTTCCCAACATCTACCACACGTCCTTATACACTTGAGGAGGATTTAATTTGCTTGGAAATTTAATTTTTTGGATCAAAATGAAGCAAGTCATTCTCGGCCGACCATGGCCGAGACTATCTCTCTCTATCTCTTAATTTCTCTACTTTGTATTGATGAAATGAGCTTTCAATTGAATTGTGAATCAGATATATCCCTTATATAGGCAGTCCATAATGTGGACATGTGTCCCACTCAAGTGGTTAGCCAATAAAAGTTGGCCAAATCACAAGTGGGACCCACACGGCCACTTAAGCCTACTAATGATACAATTAGGCTCTTAATCTCACTTAGTCATCTAATATTGGTCAATTAATCCTTATTCTTCAATAATGTTCTTATACCAAACGAAATCCATAGGCAATTGTGCATCGGAACGAAATCGAGAGGTGAAAACCCTTCCCGGGAACCCTAAAACAGCTTTGTCTTTAACTTGTCGCACTTAGCTTTATAATGTGCCAACGTAAAGATACGGGACATAACAAGTTTCACCTCTAAGTTGAATTCAATTGGTACCTAGATGATCCCAATTGGTATCTCGACGAGTCGATTGGTATTCCAATCTAGTCGGTATGCGGCAATGCCGTCCTGTCAATGATACGAATTATATGTGTGTGTTACGTTTGTTTAAAAGGGAGTTCCTTATGTTGCACCATCCTATTGGGCAGTAGAAAATTGCTTACTGGCCCAGAACATTCACCGCAGCGGTGTACTCACCGCCATAGTGGGTACGCCGTAGTGGGACTTTGTCCTCTACAACGGAACTTTACATTTTTAGATTTCTGTTAGACGCGAAGCTCTCCTCGCCGCGGCGGATCTGCTATAGTGGGAATCACACCGCTGCAGCGGTCAAAACAATTCTAGTGACCAGATTCCCTGTTTCAAAATTTCTCTACCTGTGAAATTCATCCAAAACTTAAAAAAAAACAGGAAATTCCTAACACAACAAATTTATAGAGATACCTAGCCAACGAGAGCAAGGTCCGTTCGATCGACAACATTGTTATCCAAAAACTAATGTAGAATTCTTTTTTATCTGAAACATCTAACCAAAACGAAATAAACAATTGTCTTAAAACAAAAGCCCTACAAGGACGAGGGAAATCATGCTGAATGGGGGGGAGGGGGATAAGTGTTACACCTTTCGTTTTCATGGTAGGAAAAAACTTACGGCTTCCTAGGTGAGTATGCCCTGAAATGGAGATTTGTACCCAAGTATTGGGATGATAAGTATTTTACCCCGTGCATGGAGGTACTAGCAGGGATCCAGATATATTACGAGATTAGAAGTTGAAAGGATTGAACCGACACAGGCTGGGCAGATTCAGGGAAATCTGCAGACATCAGATTTCATCGACGGAGCGTCGACCATGTCGATGGGCTGTCAACGTTCACCGTCATTATGTTATGAGAATTCTAACCTGCAGAAACTGATCGACGAGACACGTCGACGGACCGTCAACATATCGACATGACCGTCGACCCGCTTATCTGGAACATTCCAGTTCCAACTATAAATAGACGAGTCACACCCCAAAATTTCAAATTTTATTTCTCTCCAAGTCTTGAAGGTTCTAGAAAAATCCTCTCATTATATTATCATATATTCAAGGGAAATCAAGGAGTAATCACCAAGAATTAGTATAATCGAGTCCAAGAACTCTCACTAGGGTTTGTGGAGATCAAAACACCCTTTTGTGTTGAAGTAAGGTTTTCTCCAAGTGGAGTATTCTCATCTAAAGTCCATTCCTACATCATCCAAGGTGAGTTCTATGTTCAATCTATGTTATTAAGAGTATTGAGAGGTTAAAAGACTTAGACTATGGAAGGGAGGAGAATATGGAGTGCAAACATGAAATTAGTAATATTCTTGAATCATGACTTGACTTAAATTATAGTTCTTGATATGTAATGAGTATAATCTATTTATGGATAATATTAAGAATGTTGAAGAAGCATTATATGCTAACGAATATGATGTAGTGTGGTAATTTGGTTACGAATGATTTGGAATGGAATTTGGAGGATTGAATATTGTATAGTTTGGTAAAGATTGTTGATTGTGATATTGTGGGTGTTATTGTCGATGATTAGGAGTTGTTCATTATATGGAAGGAGTTGTGATACGAGGGAGATATTGCCCAATTTTTGTTAGCTCTTAGTTGCTCTATCTTGAAGCTTAAGTATGTCTTCTATTAACTAATCTTAGTGCGAATTCCCTTGAAGGTAGACTCGCAAGCTAGAGAGGGACGCAATTAGACGATAGAGGTGAAGAGATACAAAGGATGTAAGGCTAGCCCCTTCTTTTCTAAGGCATGATTCCTGTGATATGACTTCCTTTATCTTTCCATGACCTTCTTACATTCCGGAAAATATGAGTCAATGTTAATAAACAAACAGTTTCTCACGAGATAAGGATAAGAAATATGTTATGAATACAACAAAGATAATGATGAATCTAAGCCTAAAGGCCCTAAAGCTTATGATATGACATTTTCACGCAGCTAATGATCCTTATACGGTTTCTTTGATGTTGTTCATTATTGCTAGACCCACCTTATGATGGTAGTTCCTTCAAGGTGCGGTATGATGATTAAGATTACTCCATAATGGAATCGGGGGCTCTCGACCTTATGTCACCCCGATAGAGTTATAGTTTGTCTTAAGTTCTTATGCATGTTTTATGAAATGTATATGATGATGAGATTACACCGTGCCTATATGGCCGGACATGTCACAGCGAAGGCGGGCTGCATATGATTCCACTGTACCTAGATAGCCGGACATGTCACCGCTAATGCGGGCTCCTTATGAATATACCGCGCCTAGAGGGCCGAACATGACACCACTAGTGGGCGGCATTATGATGGTTACCCGGATGCGGGTTAACGATGATGGTATATATGACATGCATACATGCGTTTTCCTTTAAAAGTTAAGCAGGTTATTGTTATATCCCGTATTTTGTACAAAGGGATATTCCGAGTAAATTGCGAAAAGTTAAGGACAAGGTTATATTTTTTTTCGATTTTGTTAAGAATGCATAAGTTGCATATTCATCTTTTGTTGGTATGGAGCATTAAGGGTAAACTTGGAACAAGGAAAAACTAGGGGCTAAAAGTTGGAATTTTTTTTTAATGAAATGGCCAAAAAGGCCAAGGTGGCCGTGCATGTCGGAGTAGGCCCCACCTATGGTTGGCCAATTGTCTTGAGCCAAGAAATGGTACATGTGCTCATTTCATATTTGTGGGAGCTATATATATATATATATATATGCATGGAGTGACTAAGCAAGACCACAAATTCATCTTTTGTGACTTAAGAAAATTCTAGAAAATTGGAGAAAAAAAAAAAGGGAGCATGACCGGCCATGTGCATATATTTATATATATATATATGTATAAATGGTGACAACACAAGGCACAACTCATCATTTTCAACTCTAGAAAATTCAAGAAAGATGGAGAAAAAGAGAGGAGGGGGAGTTCGGCCATGGGCTGGCCGAACTTGGTCCATGGAAATTGAAAGAAAAAAGTTGTTTTCTCCTTGTCTCTCTACTAATTGGAAGGTCCTCTACAACATGGAGTGGTTGTTGAAGCGAGCAAAGCGTTCGTTCTTGCGATTCTTCACACTAGCCGAGGGAGGAACTAGGTGGAAGAGGTGAGGTTCAATCTCCTTTTTAATATGTTATGCATGATTTGTGGATGTTGTGGAGTGTGGAAATGAATGGAATTCCTGAAGTATGGTGTGTTGAAGTATAGCCGTGTATATGTTGCTTGGTGTAGGCATGATGAATGAATTTTATTTAGTGTTTGGATGATGTTGTTGTGGATTTTATGATGTAAAATGAAGGTTTAATGGTTCAAAATTGAAGTTGTAGTTGTATGGGCTGATTTAGAAATTAAAGTGATTCTAATATGTTTCCTTGTATTTATGAAGATAATGTTGTGAACGTGTGGATTATTGATGTAGTTCATGAATTTGGAAGAAAGAAATGTGTTGTTGTTGTCCCTATGGAAATTGGTGGTTTCGGACTAATACTTGAATGTGTAAGCGTCGATGTTGACTTGAATGTATGTAGTTGGATTGAAAATAAATGGAATGTCGTCGAATTATGTGGAAGAAGAATTACTAATGTTAGAATGCGTTTTGAATAAATTATTGATGTTGTTTATATGGTTGTTGGTATTGTTGTTGAAGATTTGACCGAGTTGAATTCTCGGGGTTGTTGAAGTTATAGGGGAAATGCTGCCCAAATTTCGGTAGGCAAAGTGTTAGTTTGGAATTGGATTCCTAAGTGCTCATGGCTAATGTTTGGTGTCCAATGACGTATTGTAGATCGTGAGAAGTCGAGACTAAAGTTCGAGTTAGCTTAGGAAGCGGACGAGGTATGTAAAGCTTAACCCTTCTTTCCTTTGGCATGTCCTAGTTGTAAGTAGGCTATGATACTAGCCTCGGGGTAACTCTATTCTTGCGATCCGAGTATGTCTACGATTCTTACTCACTTCTTGATGTCCGCACTCTTAATGAAATTGAGCTATGGTCTTTATGTCCTTTGTATGTTTGGATTTCAATGTGCAAAAAGGAATTTTTGATCTTAAAGGATTCTATGTCTAAAAGTGTCCCTAACTTTCGTAGACAGAACCGGATTGCCTCGATATGCTCGTAGGAGACTCTGTAACGTATAGTGACTATACCTTCCATAGGCGGGCTCGGATTGGGTTGACGCTCGTCCGTGGGTCCCGCGACTTTCCTTTGTATAGTTCTAACTACTTTTTGAAAGAACTTAGTACGACTATCATCCCGACCCCCGAGTATGATTACTGATTTATCTGTTGAGTCTGAAATGAGGATTTTTATGCATATGATTTTGATACGTGGCTATGATTTCTAAAGTTTTATTTGATATGTTCCCGAGTGACATTCGGAAGAAACCTGATTTGACTATTGTCTTGGCTAATAAATGATAGTTCGTTTTGAATATTCTATTGGGTCTTTGTAAATGTTTTGCATTACATATGGTCTTCCACGATTCTGCTCGTGCACACTATTGTTACTTCCTTCGGCGAGTCCCGGGCCGGTATGTTATCGTGCGCACTATGCTATATTCCGAAGTAAGATGAGTTTTTCGAAGTATGATGAGTTATGAAATATGATGTGTTATGAAGTATGATGTGATACGGAGGATGATGTGTTCGGAGATATGCAACATTCTGAAGTATGATGAGTTATGGCGCCCGAGACAGGAGGGGCGACCATGTTCCGTCCGCCGGGTCCCATTACGGACCATATGTGGTATGTGATATGATAATATGATGGCATATGATCTTATTTACCGAGTCCCTCACTAGAGGGCCGGGACACGATATGTGTGCATATGATATCTGATATTGACATGCATGATTTTTGATTCAGGAGTAACCATTTTGACATTCTGATTATTATACTTATTTTCTGTACTACTTTTGCACGATCTGTATTTCAGATGCAAGCCCTCCGATATTCTGGTTATTGTGCTTACTTTCTGTACTCCTCACTTCGGTTATGACCTCGTTTTTTGTATTTCATGCTTTACATACTCGACATATTCCGTACGACCCCTTTCTTCGGGGTCGCGTTTCATGCCGCGCGTGCACGGATTCATGTTTGGATGATCCACCGCCTTAGGATTCATGTTCAGGCCGTCTTGAGCGCTCCCTTGTTCGAGCCTACACTCGTCGTCCCGCATTCTCGTATGGTACATACGTATATTTATTCAGGGGTACGGCGGGGCCCTGTCCCGTCATATGGTTCTGTTATTACTCTTAGAGGTCTGTAGACATGTACGCGTGCGTTGTGGGTTGTCACTGTTCGGCTATGTCTGTATGATTTGTGATTTGGACGTCCCCCGTATTATGATAGCCTTACCGGCTTATGTTCGTTATGTATATGTGTATACGTGACAGCTTTGGGGCGACGTTTTACTTTTCTGTATGTGTAAGATCTGATTATGCTAGCTACGGTCTGACGTTTGATCTCTGTATATGTATAAGTTATTGTGTGTGGTTTCTGTTACTGTGCGTGTATGGGTGCCCAGCTCGGGCGCTAGTGTTATACCTCGCATTTCGTACATTGGAATATTCCGAGTCAATCGCGGGAAGTTAAGGGCGAGGCCATTCTCCGGTTTTGCTCTAAGGCGCAAGTTGCTTGTAGACATTATTGGCATGGGGCATTAAGGGCAAACTTGGAATTTGAAAATTATTATTCATGACTTGTGGAAGAAGTCTTGTGGCCATCCAAGTTGGAGTGGACTATGGCCCACATGATGCAAAATACATGTGATTAAAAGATGACCAAGTGAGCAAAATTCATCCTTTATTACCTAAGGAAATTTCTAGAAAATTGAAGAAATTTGGAGGGAAAAGAAAAAAAAAAAAAAAAAAAAGAAGAGGAGAGCACATGGACGGCCATGTGCATGGTCATGTGCCACACTAATATATATATATGTGGAGGAGTGATCAAAGAAGGCAAGTCTTCATCATTTGGAGTTCTAGAGAAATCAAGAGAAAGAAAAGAAAAAAGAAAAAAGGAGAAGGGCAGCCGGCCATGGGCTGGCCGAAACCACCTCCAAGTTTGATCATAGAAAAATTATTTTTCTTCTAGTTTGTGACTAAATGGAAGGTCCTTTATCTTGTGGAGTAGTTGTTGGAAGAAAGAAACCACTTGTTTTGTAAAAACAACCTTGGCCGAGAGTGATGAAGTCAAGTGGGATAAGGTATGGTTCAATCTTATTTTTCATGTTTCATGGATAATTTGAGCATCTTGTGATATGTAGAAATGAAGGGAACCATGAAATTATATTTGTTGAAGTGTAGCCGTGTGGTATTGTATTGTAGCCGTGTGTGTGTGGTTGTTGTAGGAATGAAGAACTAATTGTATTCAACATGTTGGTGTGTTGTTGTAAGGTGTAGAAAATGAATAAACTTCATGAAATGATGATGTTGATGTGTGACGGTGAATAGGGGTTGTTTTGGAGGGAGTATGATGAACAAATTTTATGTAATATTTGGTTGTTGTTTCTTGTGGATTATGTGATGAAAAATAAAGGTTTAATGACTTATGTCAAAGTTGTAGTGTTGTGGGCTGTTTTGGAAGTTAATATGGTTCTAATATGTTTTCTTATATTTGTGAAGGTAATGTGGTAATGTATGGAACTGTTGACGTAGTTTGTGAAATTGAAAGAAAGAAACGCATTATTGTCGTATTCATTAAGTTGGAAGGTTTCGGGTTTCATAGCATATTGTTGGGATTGTCTTGAATACTTTGTGAATTTTTTGGAATGTTCTTAAATCTTGTTTGGATGATTGTTGGTTTGGTTGTTGTTGATATTAGCCGAGTTGAATTCTCGGGGTGGTTGCATATATAGGGGAGATGCTGCCGAAATTTTTATAGAAAAAGTGGTGGCTTGAAATTGGGATCTTCAATGTCTATGGCTAATGTTGGATGCCTTATGACATTATTGTGGATCGTGAGAAGCCGAGACGCAAGTTTGGATTAGCTTAGAGGGCGGCCAAGGTATGTAAAGCTCACCTTTCTTTCTTTGGCATGTCTTAGTATGAATAGGCTATGATATGCTCCCCGAGAAAACTCTACTCCTGCGATCCGAGCATGTCCGTAATTCTTATTTGTTTCTTGACATCCGTATGCATAATGTAGTCAAATTATGGTCTCTATGCCTTTGTATGATTGAATATGAATGTGCTTAAAAGAATGTGTTCATAAAAGAGTCAGAAACTACGAACGTCCGTATCTTTCACATATGAGCTCGGATCGCTCCGAAACGCTCAGGAGGTTCCCTAATGTATAACATCCCCGACATTCATAGGCGGGCTCGGGCCGGTTTGGTACTTGCCCGTGGGCCCGCAAGATGTTCCGTTGTATAGTTCTAACAACTTGTTAATATAGTTCAATAGGGCTAACAATCTGACTTCCGAATATGATTACTCACTTAGCTGTTAAGTTTGAAATAAAGATTCGTATATATATGATTCTGATATGTGATTATGAAGCCTAAAGTTGTATTAGATAAGTCCCGGATAATATCTGGAAGAGATTTGATTTGGCTAATGCCATCGGCTTGTAAATGGTAATTTGTCTGGTTGTTCTGTTAAGTCTGCATAAATGTATGAGATGAGAATCCGTTTGTATATGATTTTGATACGTAACTCTGATTGCTAAGTTATATTTGATATGTTCCGAATAACATTCGAAAGAAACCAGATTTGGCTATTGTTTAGATTCTTGAATGATAGTCTGTTTTGATTGCTCTGTTAAGTCTGTGTATATGTTTGGAGATGCGTATAGATCATCCGATTCTGCTCGTGCATGATATTGTTACTCCCTTCACCGAGTCCCGGGCCGGTACTATCGAGCGCATAATGCGAAGTATGATGAGCTTCCGAAGTATGATGAGCGTCTGAAATATGATCTGATTCTAATATATGATATGATACGAATTATGATGAGTTCTGATATGATTCTGTCATATGATATGATTCTGAGTTGTGATATGATACGGAGGATGTGATCGGAGATATACAAAACTTCCGAAGTATGATGAGTTGTGGCGCCCAAGGCAGGAGGGGCGACCACGTTCCGTCCGCCGGGTCCTATTATGGACCGTATAGGATATATGATATGATAATCTGATTGATCTGATGACATAACGATTCGATAACGTGATGATCTGATAATATAATGAATCTGTTCTGACGATGCAGGAATCTGATAATGTGATAATCTGATGATACGATAATATGATGATTCTGTCCGATGTGATGATATGGTAGTCTGATGATTCTGTTTACCGAGTCCCTCACTGGAGGGCCGGGACACGTTATGTGTTATATATATATATATATATATATATATATATATATATATATATATATATACGGAGTTTATTTCGGGCGGTGGTGGGGCAAACCCAATGGTGGGGCAAACCCAGTGGCGAGGCAAAATTCCGCACTGGTTTAGGCGAATCCCACATCGGTTAATGTCAGCTAGTATGATATGATCTATTTTCTTTATATGTGAGACCGAAATGTTTTTCAAAAGGAGAGAAGAATAAGCTATGCTTTCTGACATTCCGATTGCTAAATCTGTTTTCTGTACTTCGCATATGATTTCCGAATTGACTTGATTATGATATGTTTTACTCACCGGCATATGTATATACATGACAAGTGTTACACAGGCAAGTTATGACTCTCTGATTCTTATACTTGTTTTCTGTAGTTTTTCATTCCGGTTATGACTCTGTTAATGGATTTCCTGCTTTACATATTCCGTACTGACCCCTTTTCTTCGGGGGCTGCGTTTCATGCCGCGCAGGTACACCCAGGTGAGCTAAAGATATTAGCAGAAGATGTTCCAGCGGGATTGGCGAGCTCCACTTGCTTCGGAGTGCTGCCGAGTCAGAGTTTGTTTGTGTTATGATATCCGAGTCATGTTAGAGACCTTGCGGACGAGTCGCGTGTATAAGATGTCGGTTGCGAGCGGCTCTATAAGCCGTCGTATTGTTATACATGATATTACAGATTTTGTACGGTCGCAAGTTGTGTTTGATTTGAAACGATATAAAGTATGTTCGTTTTTCGTACAAATTTTATTATGTATTTATGATTTGGTCGAGGGCCCAATATGAATACGAGTATTACGATAGTCTGAGGGTTCCCTCGGCCCTAGATAAGGGTTGGGTGCCCATCACACCCTATCGGAAATTGGGGTGTGACAAATTGGTATCAGATCGGTTCGTCCTAGGGGGTTGTCTGCAAAGTCGTGTCCCAGAGAGTCCTCGTTTATGGTGTGAAGCGCGCCACATTTATAAACGAGAGGCTACGGGGCATCTAGGATGGTTACTCTTCTTTGGCATCTTAGATCGTCTTTGTAGAGCCAAGTTATAGGAAATTCCCGACATTGACCTTTGATTTCGGCAGAGGACTGACGTTGACAGGCGGAAGCGACCAGGCTGTATGGAAGGTTACAAAGTACGCAGGTAAGTAAAGATACGAAATATATATGTTAAGTAAGGTATCGGCATACGATTGAAAGGCAAAGTTGGAAACTGAAAAGGAAGGCGAGCAAGAAAATGTGATATGTGTAGTCGTGCTGAGCATATGAGGTAAATCTAATATCTTCGGACCTTTGTGAATATTGAGAGCCCTGTGTGTCTATGATACGATACAATATGATATGCTATGTATATATGATGATGGCCTTGTGAGGCACTGTTGGTATTTCCTGCGTGCAGGTTTTGGAATAGTAAGAAATACAGAGGAAACTCTGCCGAAATTTTTCTAGAAATAATACGAGAATGAGATACAAGTTGGAAAATATTTTGAAAAAGTCGGGTTAATAGTAGCGATGAAAGTTGACCGAGCTGTAAAGTACGGCTGCCCTCTAGGAATAAGTTAACTGTGGGATGAGTGGTGAAATAGTCAATAAGACGTCGGTGGAAATATGGTAGTAAGGAAATTTGGAAGGACTTGTGCTACTAGGCGATGATTTAGAAAGGACTGGCTGTCACACCCCGATCTTGATCAGGGTGTGATGGGCACCCGACCCTTACCTAGGGCCGAGCGAACCCTCTGACACTTATCACGTACTGAAATTTTTTTTGAAACTTTAAAGCAAACGTATTTAATAGGATTACTCTTATATAATAAGACTCTTTCGACGTCTGTAAATCAATTAAAATATGTAGCTATACAAAACTCATGTCATAATGCAAACTGACTCCCAAAACCCATGACTCGTCTCGCAAAGTCTCTAACGTAATCGGACTCCCGGCACGTGTACTCGACTCGGCCACACTCCGGCCAACGGAGCTTGCCAACTTCGCCGGAACATCTTCTATATTGACTTCGATCCGTCCGGGTGTACCGCGCGGGCATGAACGCAGCCCCCGAAGAAGAGGGGTCAAGTACGAGCAATGTACCGAGTATGTAAGACATGAACAAGAATAACACACGAAGAGTCAGAGAGCATATCACGAGTAAAACTAAGAATCCTGCAGAGTAATAACTATATGGAAACATAGACAAGATCGTAGAATAAAGGAGTAACCCGTACTCCGTAAGTGCCCCTCGGGCAGGCCATGCATGCCTAGCTTTTCTCTCTTTTTTTTTTTTGAACACGGTGTTTTTATTTTTATACATAGAAAACAGATACTTTTCGAAAAC